>NW_006207942.1:55222-59235 GCF_000334495.1 Tupaia belangeri chinensis
CCTTCAGAATTAGGTTAGGCAAGAAGGCCTTTAATATCATGCTAAGGAGCTTGGCCATTATTCTTCAGAAAAGTGGGGACTAGACTGTCAAGAAGCAGTGAGGATGGCTCCTGGATTCTTTGGGGTGGGGCAAGTTCTCAGTTGGTAGAGTGGTGACAAAGCCCCAGGTTCTCTATGACTGGTTTTTACACTCTAAGGTTTCTGAAGACAGTCTTGCTTTCCTCTCAAACAACCCTCAAACTGTTGTGTTATGTCTTCCTGGTACTTAGTGAAAAATAAAGCCCCAACTCTCACTGGGTCTTTTTTTAATTATTAATTTGACCAGAGAGATATAGAGGGAGGGAAAGTGAGAAAGCAAGCCACCAGGTGCAGGACCCAAACCACAGTCACCCATGTGGGAGTCCAGCAACTTCACTACCACACCACCTGTTTAACCCTCACTGGATCTTCTGATCCAGCTAGAATTCTCCTTTATCTTGCCCTATAAAGAACTATTTTGTGGACCCCAGGCTAACCAGATCACTCCCATTAGACCTTATTTGTGTAATTAGTGGGAGAGATTGTGAAAGCTGGCGTAGTGCCTGACACATAATTAAGTGCTGTTATAATGGTGAACACTACAGGAAAGTATGTTTCAGGACAAAAAGATGTTTTTTCATTATCAAGGTAGCACCATGTTATGGGGTTTTAGTCCTAACTTTTCCTCTAACCCCCTTGGTGAACAGCCTAGCTCCAGTGTTTCTATCTGCCCATGACTCTCTGGATATACTAATTCTGTTGTCTAATGTGTGGCGTGCTCCACCGTTTGTCAGCCACTAATCATCTGAATTCCATCAATATACATAGACCCTGTAGCACACCACTTAGAGTCCTGCCTCAAGACCAACATCAATTCATTAATCACTGACCATCTAACTAATTATAACTATCCAACTAGTTAAAAGTTCAGTTGAGGGACTAGCAGATGGTGTAATGGTGGGATCCAGCTTCTCTTGAGTAGTACTTTACTGTTGTGCCACAGAGCTGGTCCAGCATTAGCCCCTTTTACTGATGAATAAACTGATGGTCAAAGAGAACAGATGACTTGGTTAAGACCATGCAACCAAAACCTGGGACTCAATACTTCATACTGGGGGGGGGGTCTCTTCTCACAGCGTCACCATTGAGAGCTGGATGCAGGTGAGGGGTTCAGAACAGCACTTGGTGCACAGGTGCTGTCCCTCTCTGGTCAAGTTAAAATAAATAAATAAAGTGAAATAAAATAATTCTTTTAAAAAAACTTCATACTGGGCCTGCTAGATTCTATAGCTCATTTTTTCTGGACTATTACAGAGATGAATGAAGCTCAATGTGAAATGAACCCCAATATTTTTAAACTATTTTAAAACTTAATCTCATTTATTATTATTATTATTATTATTATTTTAATTTGCTATAGGGCACATAGCTAGCCCGGTGATCCTGAAACACATTGGGCATGCATACCAAGTGCACAAGATCAAAAGGGCTGGAGGTCTAGAGGAAGGAGATCACAGTGTGACCAGACCCTGTGGAAGGTGCTTTTCTGTCTCAGTCTCACATGCTTGCCCACACACTCTATCATGAATAAAATAAAAGGGGGGGGGCGTCTAATGCCCACCTTGAGAAGTCATTATGAGTGTTAGAGCATATGTATAGTACCTGGTACCTGGCCACTATTTATTGAACACCTACTACTATCAGTATTAAAGGGAACACAATGTAGTGGATAAACCAACCTGGGTTTGGATTGCAGCTCTACTGCTTACCAGAATTGTTACCTTGGTCAAGTTTCCTATAACCTTTTTTAGCCTTGGTTTTATAATCTGTAAAATGAGGTTAATGTACCTTCCTCAGAGTTGTTTAGGTATTATTATAGCAGTATATAATATGCAAGGTGGGGACCTTTACAAACCCCAGGCCCATCCCCAGCCTGTCCTCTTGAGAAACCCCTTCCCTGAGGACTCATCCCTCAGAAGACCAGGCTGCCCTCTCTGGGTCATAGGGCAACCTTCAAATGAGAACTTTGCAATGTTAAGTGTTCTTGCATTATTGGAATTAAACTCAGCATTTTCATGTTATATCTTATTTTGTTTGGTTTGCTAATAAATTGTTCAGAATTTTTGCTTTTTTTATCTACAATTTTTTTTTGTCAAGGTTATAGTGTTCTCATCCAATAAATAAATGAATTTTTAAGGAATTGGTCCCATTTATCTAAATTTTTAAATTAATTGTACTCTTTTCTTCTTAGTTTTTGCTTTATCTTTTGCACCATTTATATTATTTGTGCCTTTTCTTTTTCTTTTCTTTTCTTTCTTTTTTTTTTTTTTTTTTTTGGAGGGAGGGTTGTTTCTTTTTAGGTTTTTGCCATAGGGTTCAAGTGCCCACCAGAGAGACAGATAGAGGGAAAGTGAGAAATTACACACACACACACACCCTCCAAGGAAGAACAGCCATGCAGCAGTCCCTTCTCCTCCCCAGACAGGGAGAACAGCCACTCTGCAATCCCTTCCCACCCCACCTCCCAGGGAGAACAGCCAACCTGCAATCCCTTCTCCTCCATTTTCCTTCGGGATTTTGGGCCCGCATGCACAAGCACTCTGTGATTCTCAAGCTGCAAGGTCTAAGACTCGAACTATGATTGACCATTTGGTAGTCCAGCCACCTGCTTGCCTCCTTCTTTTTATTTTTTTAAATTTGCTAGAGAGCTGGGACCAGCAGTTAGCATAGTGGCTATGTTGCTTGACTCCCATGTAGTCGACTGTGGTTTGAGTCCCGAACCCAGTGGCTTAAACTCACGCCGGGCGTGTGTGCATGTGGCCCAAGATCCTGAGAGGAGAAAGGAGGAGAGGGGATTGTGGTGTAGTCATCCCTCCTGGGGGATGATTTCTCACTTTGTGTCTCTCTGTCTCTCTCTGTCTTTCTGCTTTCTGGTGAGCGCACACGCCCTATAGCAAAAACCTCTCCAAAAAAAAAAAATTTGCTAGAGAGCATGTGCACCTGTCAGGGGAGGGAGTGAGAAGAGAGAGAAAGTGAAAAAAACATTCTCCAGGGTGAATGGCCACACCCTAATTCCCTCTCCTTCATCTTCAAGCCAATGGATCCAGTATTCAAACTGTGCTGTGGGCCATATGGGATCCAGGTACTTTAACCATGCTACAGGTTCACCTCAATTTTTTCTCTTTCTTTTTTTTAACTTTTGTCTTTGTAAAGCAAAAATTACAGACCTTTCTTTCCCACAGAAAAATTTACATTCCTTTGTTAAATATTTCTTCTCTTTGCCCATTCCACCCACTGTCTTTCACCCACTGTCTACCACCTACTCCCCTCCCTTACAGTCTCTTGTATCTACATGTATCCTCTCTACTCTCATATCTTTGGATCTTTCCATTTCAATTTCTGCCATAGAGTGCAGACATTCAGTACATTCGTATACAGTTGGGGTTTTTTTTTTTTAATCTATTTATTTATTTGGCTCAAGAGAGACAGAGAGAGAGGGAAAGTGAGAAAGCAAGCCGCCAGGTCCAGACTCAAACTGCAGTGAGTCATGTGGGAGTCCAGTGTCTTAACACCACCTGCTGGCCCTATACAGTTTATATCTTTCAAAGGCTAGCTCACTTAAGTACTCTATATTCACTTACTTTGAATAATGATAGAGTCTCATTTTTTTTAATAGCTGAGTAATATTCTGTAGTATATATGTGCCACAGTTTTTCAACCCAGTCATCAGTTTTTGGATAGTTAGGTTGATTCCATGTCTCAGTAGTGCTATAATAAACATGGATGTGCAAGTATCTTTCTTACTGTTTTCCTATCTTTTGCGTAAATACCAAAGAGGTGGAATTACTGGTCATATGTTAGTTTTGGCTATTTGTAAATCTTCTTTGGAGAGTTGTCTGTTCAGTTCATTTGCCCAGATTTTTTTAGAATTATTTTATTTATTCATTCATTTATTTTTAAAAATTTGACCAGAGAGAGATACGGGTGGGGAGGGA
>NW_006207942.1:59265-72188 GCF_000334495.1 Tupaia belangeri chinensis
CCCAAGATCCCGAGAGGAGAATAGAGGAGAAGGGATTGCGGTGTGGCCATCCCCCCTGGGGGGTGATTTCTCACTTTCTGTCTCTCTGTCTATGGGACCAGCAGGTGGTGTGGTGGTTAAGGCACTGAACTCCCAAATGGCTTACCGTGGTTTGAATCCCAGTCCTGGTGGCTTGTTTTCTGTTTTCCTGTTTCTCTCTGGTGATTGTATGTGTCTTATAGCAAATTAAAATAATAATAATAATTAGTAAAGTTAAATAAATAATTTTTAAAATGGGTTAACTATGGTCACTTGCAGCTTCAAAAAAATCTATTATCCAAAAAGAGAACCAAAAAACCCTATTATTCAAAATATGTTGTACATGAGTATAATATGTAGTTTGTGAGTTTTTAATTTTTTTTTTTGGAGAGGTTTTTACTATTGGGCATGTGAACTCGCCAGAAAGACAGAGACAGACAGAAAACAAGAAATCACCCCATAGGGGGGATGGCCACGCCACAATCCCTTCTCCATTCTCCTCATGGGATCCTGGGCATGCATGCATATGTGCCCGGTGTGAGTTTAAGCCACCAGGTCTGGGACTTGAACCATGGTCGACTACATGGGAGTCCAGTGACATAGCCATTACGCCAACTGCTGGTCCTTAAAAATTTTATTATTAAATTAACCAAAAATTAATATTTCATTTAGTACATGTGAGTTTTTAAATTTTTCAGTATAATTCATTTTAAAGCACTCTCTTTTTTTAGCTAGAAACTTTTGCTTTATTTTAAAATTTTTATTATTATTCTAATTTATTTTGTACATTCGATCATTGTACACTACTACAGCTTGTGAAATGAGTTATCCAACATGAGTACACTTCATAGCAGTCCAGTTGAACATATATACATTCTCATCAACAGACAATCCTCCATTTGTATGTCTCCTAAATGTCTTCCCTCTCTATTTTTCTCCTTGATTCCTTTCCTCTCACTTTCCCCCATCTCCCATCCTTTTCCTACACTGTCTCCAGTATTTGTAACCATTTTCCATGCTTCTATATCTTCTAATATTTCATTTTCCACCATAGAGTGTGGACAGTATATATTAAGTGGAGACATACAATGTCTCTCCTTCTTAGCCTGGCTTGCTTCAGTCAGCAGTATATCTTCCATATTCACCCACTTTCTATCAAATACCAGGGACTTGTTGCTTTTTTATGACTGAGTAGTATTCCACAGAGTATATGTGCCACACTTTTTCTTTCTTTCTTTTTTTCTTTTTTTTTTTTTTTGGAGAGGTTTTTTTGCTATAGGGCGCATACGCTCACCAGACAGACAGAGACAGAGAGACAGAAAGCAAGAAATCACCCCCCAGGGGGGATGGCTACGCCGCAGTTCCTTCTCCTCCATTCTCCTCTCGGGATCTTGGGCACGCACGCACACACGCCCAGCGTGAGTTTTAAGGCACCGGGTCCGGGATGTGAACCGCGGTCGACTACATGGGAGTCCAGCAACATAGCCATTACGCTAACTGCTGGTCCCTGCCACACTTTTTCAATCCATTCATCTGTTTGTGGACATTTGGGCTGGGTCCATGTTCTAACAATTGTGAATGATGCCACAATAAACATAGATGTGTAAGTACTTTTCTGACTGAGCATTTTCCTATCCTTTGGGTAGATACCCAGGAGTGGAATTGTTGGATCATATTGTAGTTTTATTTGTAGATCTTTAAGGAACCTCCATATTGATCTCCACATTGGCTATACTAATTTACATTCCCACCAACAGTGTAGGAGAGTTTATTTTTCACCACAGCCTCACCAGCACTTATTTTTTTGTTTTGTTTTGTCTTCTATGTTTCTTAAATAACTGTCTTGTCTGATAACACACAATATAAAGAGCAACTATGTTAAACAGACATTTATATATACTTCTAATGTCTCATTGAGAATTTCCTGTTGGCATTGGATAATGAATCATGGGTGCAGCTGTGGTAGCAGGATATGCATATGCCTGTTGGTTCATACCATTGTGCCTATTTGGAACATTACTTCCATACTACTGAGTGCTATCATAACCATTCTGGTCTCTGTTGGATTACCAGTCCTAAAACTGGTATGTATACCAGCAGATGCAAAATTATTTCTAAGGCGCCCATTGGTATAATTTGCAGCACTGTAAACACCATTCTGAGCTTTTGCCCCCAAATCTCTCTTAAGTAGACTAGAGTAACCTCTGTCATAATTTTCCCTGTCTCTAAAGGTATTATTAAATCCACCCCTTTTGCCTGCAGAGTATCTGTCTCAACGGTCATCCTTAATGCCTCCTCTACCCCTGGAACGACCTGAACCTCTGTCTTCAACCAACTAAAGAAGCAATTTGGGATTAATTGTTTGATTAGCTTCCCAAAGCACAAAGATAATCTTGCTCACTTGTTTTATGTTATTAAGTGTAAAGAAAGTATAGCTGTGCCTGTTTTAGTACTGTGAGCAGTTCTTCCAATTCAATAAATACAATCGTGTGAGGGGTTAGGGTAGTCATAATTGATGACAAATTTCACATCTTCCACATCTAGTCCTCTGGAGGAAACATCTGTAGCAATCAGAATAGGAGCTTTTTTTTCTTTTTTTGGAGAGATTTTTGCTATAGGGCACATGCATTCGCCAGAGAGACAGAGAGACAGAAAGCGAGAAATCACTCCCCAGGGGAGATGGCCATGTCACAATCCCTTCTCCTCCATTCTCCTCTTGGGATCTTGGGCACACACGCACACGTGCCTGGCATGAGTTTAACCACTGATTCCAGGCCTCAAACTGTGATCAACTACATGGGAGTCCAGCGACATAGCCATTATGCTAACTGCTAGTCCTGAGAATAGGAGCTTTTCCATGTTATAATTCATTTAGAACCCAGTCACGTTCCTATTGACTCTTTTTTTTTTTTTTTTGGAGAGATTTTCACTATAGGGCGCGTGCACTCGCTAGACAGACAGAGAGAGACAGAGAGACAGAAAGCGAGAAATCACCCCCCAGGGGGGATGGTCATGCGCAATCCCTTCTCCTCCATTCTCCTCTCGGGATCTTGGGCATGCACGCACACGCGCCCGGCGTGAGTTTTTTAAGCCACCAGGTCCGGACGCGAACCGTGGTCGACTACGTGGGAGTCTAGCGACATAACCATTACACTTACTGCTGGTTCCCATGTTCCTGTTGACTCTTGTCCCCATGAATACCCATGGCAGGGCACCCATCTCTCCTCATTTTTCTGGTGAGTTCATCACATCTTCCTTTGGTTTCAACAAAAACAATGGTTTTATTCTCTTTCTCACTTACAATCTCTTCCATTAGACAAATATGTTTTTCAACCTTCTCTATGTCATGACACAAATCCGCAATCTAAAGAATGTTGTGGTTTACACTCAGTTCTAGTGCACCAATATGTATATGAATATAATCTTTTTTTTTGAGAGGTTTTTGCTATAGGGCGCGTGCGCTTGCCATACAGACAGAGGCAGAGAGACAGAAAGTGAGAAATCACCCCCCAGGGGGGATGACCACGCCGCAATCCCTTCTCCTCCACTCTCCTCTTGGGATCTTGGGCACGCACGCATACGAACCCGGCATGAGTTTTAAGGCACCAGGTCCAGGACGTGAACTGCGGTCGACTACGTGGGAGTCCAGCGACATAGCCATTATGCTAACTGCTGGTTCCCTATGAATATAATCTTTCAGGAAATCTTCAGCAAGCTGTCTTACTTCTTTTGACCAAGTTGCACTCCTGATAGGATTTGCCTATCAGGTCTTATCTGATCCACAATCTTCCTTATTTGTGGTTCAAAGCCTGGATCAAGCATTCTGTCTGCTTCATCGAGGACAAGGAAGTAGTTCTTCTCAAATTGGTTTTCCCACATTCTAAAAAGTCAGTCAGTCTTCCAGGCATTGCAATATATATTACCACACCTCTCT
Organism: Tupaia belangeri chinensis; assembly: GCF_000334495.1. Taxonomy (NCBI): domain Eukaryota; kingdom Metazoa; phylum Chordata; class Mammalia; order Scandentia; family Tupaiidae; genus Tupaia; species Tupaia belangeri. The sequence goes on from NW_006207942.1 coordinate 63,218, forward strand.
CCAAATCATGTATTTGTGGTCCCTTTGGAGCACCACCATAGATGCAGGTAGACTTCAAGCAACATGCTCTACAGTATTCAGCAGCTACTTGCTACACCTGCTGGGCCAGGTCTTGGGTTGGCGCCAGCACCAAGCAAATAGGCCCATCACCTCTCTCTAGAAATGGTTGATGACTGATGTGGACAATGGCAGGCAGCAAATAAGACAATGTTTTCTCAGATCTGGTCTGTGCTACTCCAACCATATCCAATCCACTTAGAGCAACTGGCCATCCCTGAAATTAAATAGCAGTCAGTTTAGTAAAGTTCTGTCTTGCAACACATCCACGACATGTGCTTCATAAAAATTCAGAACTGATTTAAGGCAGTTGTGACCTCTTTTTTTAAGAGTTAGTTATTTAATTTTATTTATTAATTAATTAATTTTAATTGGACCAGAAAGAGGCAGAGAGAGAAAATGAGAAAGCAAGCCACCAGGTCTGGGACTTGAACCATGGTTGGGCATGTGGGAGTGTCCACCGTCTTAACCACCATGTTACCTGCTGGTTCCCAGGGCAGTTGTGACCTCTATTATAACTTCCTTGCTTCTTCTCTATGTTTCAACCTAGCCAAATCAGGGTGTTCATGATAAAAATTCTTCTCAAATTTAGGGAGCTTATCAAGATTCCACTTCTTTTTAACTAGTTTTTCCCCAGGGTTTCCAAACTTCTTCCCAGATAGAGGCCCTCCCCTACTTCCTCCAGATTGAAGTGCTCCAAACCTTCAATCCTGGCTGCGATCTCCATCACTCGAATAACCTGGCATGGTGTCAATGGTTGTCGTAGGCAAAGCGAAGACAATCAGGAGCAACGAATCTCTGGAAGTGGCCTCAGCAACTACAGTGAAGCTTTGTGGGGGCAGCAGCAGCAGAAGGGCAGTGATGACAAGTGCTGGAACTCTCCCAGTAGACCACAAAGCAGCTTTTTACTCCTTGTTTTTTTAAAGCACTTTCTCCCCTCTGTTCTATTTAGACTTTCAACTGATTGGATAAGGCCCATTCACATCAGGGAAAGCAATCTTCTTTACTCAGTGCACTGATTTAAATGTTATTATCATCTCCAAACTCCCCCACAGAAACTCCAGAACAATGTTGAACCAAATAGCTAGGCACCCTATGACCCAGTCAGGTTGATACATAGAATTAATCATTACAAGTCTATGCCTTGTCAACTTGGTGCCCACATACATCTCCTTAAACCATACTTAAATTCCAAATGAGGGGAGCCGGCAGGTGGAATGAAGGTTAAAGGTGCTGGGCTCCCACATGGCTGACCACGGTTCAAGTACTGGACCTGGCAGCTTGCTTTCTCACTTTCCCTCTCTCTCTAACTCTGTCACTCTCTGGTCAAATTTAAATAAATAAATAAAATTAAATAAAATCATTCTTAAAAAAATTCCAAATGAAGAGTATAACAGAAGTCATAATTGCACTTAATATGATACTACTATCCTGCATACAGCCAAATACACTAATTCCTTCCTTAGAGAAGGAGGTAAAGTCCTTCATTGATCTTTAATCTTCTTGTTGATATTCCATAAATTAAATACTATAATTTAAAGTTAACAATTCTGGTCAACTATGATATAAAGTCAATACATCTTATGTTATATGATTAGGAGATAAAAAAGGAAAGAAAACAAAGGTATTTGATATATTCATACCCACAAATTATTCATCACAATATAAGGAGAATGGGACCAGCAGTTGGCATAATGGCTATGTCTGTGGACTCTCATGTAGTCAACTGTGGTTTGAGTCCCAGACCCGGTGGCTTAAACTCACGCTGGGCGCGTGTGCATGCGTGCCCAAGATCCCAAGAGGAAAATGGAGGAGAGGGGATTGCGGCATGGTCATTACCCCTGGCGGGGGCGGGGGGAAGGTGTGATTTCTTGCTTTCTGTCTCTCTCTGTCTTTCTGGCGAGCACACGTGCCCTATAGCAAACACCTCTCCAAAAAACAACAAAAAAACAATATAAGGAGAAAATACTCATGACTGTTATAGTCCTTGTTCTGTAACTGGTCACATGATCATAGCTGGTGTTTATAATTAGCTTCGTCCACTGCTCATTCCATAGTCCCTTTGCCTTTAGCAAGCACCTCTGCTAGGTAGTGGTAGTTCTTTTTCCTGATGGGATGACCCAAACCTTTATTCCTGAAGGGTCTGGGCTGTTAATAGTCTTGCCTGATTTGGGTTGTTTTAGTTTTTGATTGACTTTAATCACAGAGCATGGTAATTCTGAGACATCTTAAGAGATCTCCTGTATTCCAAGCATCCTCTTCCTTACTGCCATCATGGAATAGGAATAGCAGTCTAATTTCCCCTTGTTATACAGGATCAATCACCCCATCCAGTACAATAAATCTTATTTGCCTGTAATCAACAGAGGCATGAGGAGTTAAAAGTGACTTTGTGGCAGCCTTAACTTACTTGTCTCATGAGGGAAGTATTTCTCCCTTTGGAACTAGGGTCTCTAGGCCAGCAGTGCATGAGGTTTCTGAACAGGAAGCAACCATTTTGCTTGTGGGTCACTGCAGGTCATTTCCATCCACTAATTCCTGGACCTCTAAGTCCTGGGTATGGGAGAAACAGCATCATATATTGGACACTAATTCTGAGCATATACAAACTTCTCATGAACCTTGTCTCAGGCCTGCAAGGTGTTGCAATCTAGTTGACACTGTAACTGAGTTGTAAAAACAAAAACAAAAATTGTTCTATCAACCCAGCTACTTAAGATGGTGGGAAACATGGTAAAATTTGTGAATTCCATGAGCATGGGCCTATTGCTGCATTTCATTTGCTGAAAAGTGAATTCCTTAACCAGAAGTAATACCATGTGGAATATCATGACAGTGGATGAAGCATTCTGCAAGCCCATGGATGGTATTTTTGTCATAAGCTTTGTGTACAGGGAAGGGAAATTGTATTCAGAGTGTTTATTCCAGTAACAACAAAACAATGCCTGAGGACCAACAGGTGGTATATTGGCTATGGTGCTGGACTAACACGTGGCTGACCACAGTTCTAGTCCCAGACACACCAGGCATGTGTACATGTACATGTGTGCCCAAAATCCCAAGAGAAAAATGGAGGATAGGGGATTGCAGTGTGTCCATCCCTCTGGGGACTGATTTCTCATGTTCTGTCTCTCTATCTCTCTGGTGAGTGCATACACCCAATAGCAAAAATCTCATAAAACAAAAGGGCCTGGCAGGTGGAGTGGTGGTTAAGTGCATTGGACTCCCACATGGCCGACCAGGGTTTGAGTCCCAGACCTGGCAGCTCGCTTTCTCACGTTCCCTCTCTCTCTCTATCTTTTGCACTCTGTCCCTCCCTGGTCAAATTAAAAATAATAAATAAAAGTTAGATAAACTAATTATTTTAAAATACAAACAAACAAAAAAACCTGCTGTCAGTGATCTGGCATAATCAACCTGCCATCAAGGTAGCTGGCGGATCACCCTGGGGAATAGTGTCATATCAGGGGCTGATTGTGGTCTCTGCTATTGGCAGGGTGGGTGGGGGCTTTGTGGCTTCAGCCAAATTGGTCTTGGTGAGTGAAAGTCTTTGTTCATGAGCCCTTTGGTGATGAGAAGGGTGGCTGAGGAAAGATGACTGGTATCCACAGAATAGGTCATTCTATTTACTTCATTATTAAAATTGCCTTCTGCCAAGTCACCTTTTGGTGAGCATTCACATGGGACACAAATATTTTAACTATTTTGCCCAGAGTCTACCCACATACCTCTTCCCCAAATTTCTGTGTCACCAATTTTTCAATCATGTTCCTGCCAGGTCCCTGACAATCCAGCCAAACCATTGGTCATAGCCTATTGTGGTCAGTATATAATCACACATCTGGCCATTTCTCATTTGAAGTAAAGTGAACAACCAGGTATACTGTTCAGAGTGCTACTCACTGGGAGGATTTCTCTTCATGACTGATCTTCAAAGATGTCACAGAGATGGTACTGTAGTGCTACCACTGTCCACTTTTGGGTTGTGCCTGCATATCATTGAACCATCTGCAAACCAGGTCTGGATCTTCTCTTTTGCTAGCTGATTATAGGGAACTCTGTGGGGCCATATGTGCAGGCTGGGAGAGAAAAGACCATGGGTGAAGGAGTAGGAACTATGGACATTTGGGCCACTTCTTTATGTAACTTGTGTATTCAGATCTTGCTCAGGCCTGATCACATATTTACTACATTTATTTGTTGATGGAGTGTTGCTGTGCACACCCAACTTTATGACTTGACAGGTCAGATAACACCCAGTTCATGATGATCAGCTCAGGTCACATGGTAACTTGGTTACTCAAGGTTAAGTGTTATCTACTAAGGCCCAATAACAGACCAAGATCTGTTTTCAAAAGGAGAGTAGTGGCGGGGGGGGGAGTTAGCATAATGGCTATGTCGCTGGACTTCCACATAGTCGACTGTGGTTCGCATCCTGGACCCAGTGGCTTAAAACTCACACCGGGCACATGTGCGTGCATGCCCAAGATCCCGAGAGGAGAATGGAGGAGAAGGGATTGCGGCATGGCCATCCTCCCCTGAGGGGTGATTTCTCACTTTCTGTCTCTCTCTGTCTCTCTCTGTCTGGTGAGCACATGCACCCTATAGCAAAAACCTCTCAAAAAAAAAAAAAAAAAAGAAAGAAAGAAAGAAAGAAAAGAAAAGAAAAGAAAAAAAGGAGAATAGTGGGGCCAGCAATGTGGTGTGGTGGTTGAGATGCTAGATTCCCACATGACTGACCACTATTCGAGTCCTGGACCTGGCAGCTGGCAGCTTGCAGCTTGCTTTCTCACTTTATCTGTCTCTCTCTGGTGAGTGCACATGCCCTATGGCAAATTAAAATAATAGTGATAATAAATAGAATTAAATAGTAATAATTAAAAAAAAAAAGAGTAGTTCTCTGCAGAGGGTGGTAGATTTTTGCTCCAAAATTTTAAGGACCTACCTGCATTGCAGTTCACCTATGGTGGGGCACTCATTTCTACAATTCCTCCAGAAATGTGGTATTGCCAGCAGGTGGTGTGATGGTTAAGGGCGCTGGACTCTCGCGTGGCTAACCATGGTTCGAGTCCCGGATCTGGCGGCTGGCTTTCTCACTCTCTCTCTCTTGTTCCTCTCTGGTCAAATTAAAATAAAAAAATAAAATAAAGTTCAATAAAATAATTTTAAAAAATGGTTTCTTAAAAAAAAAAAAAAAGGTTTCTTGGGGGACCAGCAGATAGGTTACATAATGGTTACATCGCTGCAGTTCAAGTCCCAGATCCAGTAGCTTAAATTCACACCAGGCACCTGTGCATGTGTGCCCACAATCCCACGAGAAGAATGGAGAAGGGATTGTGGTGCAGCCATCCCCTCGGGGGATGACTTCTGGCTTTCTGTCTCTCTCTGTCTCTGCAGCAGCTGCACATGACCTATAGCAAAACAACCTCTCCCAAAAAAAAAAAAAAAAAGGTTTCCTGGGGTCAGCAGGTGACGTGGAGGTTAAGGTGCTGATTCCACATTGGCTGACTGCATGATTCAAATCCTGGACCTGGTGGCTTAAAAATCACACTGAGCACATATGCGTGTACTCCCAAAATCCAGAGAGGAGACTGGAGAAGGGACTACAGTGTGACCATTCCCCCTAGGAGTTGATTTCTCACTTTCCTCCTCTCTCTCTCTCTCTCTCTCTTGCTCTCACTCTGCATGGCAAGCACACGTGCCCTATGACAAACACACACATACACACACACACACACAAACAAAAACTGATTTCCTGGTGCAGTTCTTATATAATTTAAATCATAAAGAAAAGTTACTAAAAATATGTTGTAACAAAGTAACATAGATTGTATGACTTATAAACAACAAATATTTATTTCTCACACTTCTGGGGGCTTGGAAAATCCAAGATCAAGGCACTGGCAGTTTCAATGTCTGGTAAGGACCTCCTTCCTGGTTTACAGATGACCTTCCTCTCTGTGTCCTCAGATGGCAGAAGAGATGAGGGAATTCTCTGGAGTCTTTTTTAAAAGGGCACTAATTCCATCCATGAGTACTCCAACCTCCAGAAAACATATCGGGAATTGTTTCAACATACCAATGGGGGAGGGATGCATAAGACATATTGAGGATTAAGTTTCAACATACCAATGGGGGGAAATGGAAACATTCAGCCTATAGCAAAAGGAGTACAGTAAGTTTTGTGACTAACTTAAAAAAATTATAATTTTAAAATCATTAAAAAGTAGGGGCCTGTGGCTGGTCCCATAGTACAATGGTAATGTACTGCTCAAGAGAAATCAGATCCTACATGGTGACCATGGTTCAAATCCTAGGCCTAATCAACATGAAACACATTAGGCAAGTATCCAAGATTAGATGGGCTAAAAGACCAGAGGGATCGTGGCATGCTGAGGCCCTGTGGAGAGTGCTCATCTTTTTGTCTCACTCTCACGTGCATGTTCACACATTCTATCATGAATAAAGAAAACTTTTTTTTGTTTTGTTTTATTTTGGAGAGGTTTTTACTATAGGGCGTGTGCACTCGCCAGAAAGAGAGAGACAGAAAGTGAGAAATCACACAACCCCCCCAGGGGAGATGGCCACACTGCAATCCCTTCTCCATTCTCCTCTTGGGATCTTGGGCACGCACGCACACGCGCCTGGCGTGAGTTTAAGCCACCAGGTCCGGGACTCAAACCATGGTCAACTACATGGCAGTCCAGAGATGTAGCCATTACACCAACTGCTGGTCCCCCGAAAACATTTTGTTTTTAAAGTAGGGGGCTTGGGGACAGCAGGTGTTGTGATCGTTAAGACACTGGACTCCCACATGGCTGATCACAGTTCAAGTCCTGAATCTGGCAGATAGCTTTTTCACTTTACCTCTCTCTCTCTGGTCAAATTAAAAACTAATAATAAATGAAATAAAGAATTCTTTAAAACAAATGAAAAGTTAAAAATAAATAACATAGAGGGCTTGAAAGTAGCACAATGGTAATACAATGTTCTGTGAGGCTGATCCACATAAGGTTCTGGGTTCGCATATTGAGATGTCCCTAAACATGCTAGGTGTATGTATGCCCATAGTCCGGGGTTGGCTAAAGCTGGGATGGATTGCAGTATAAAGACCTGTTAGGGGTGCCTGTCCCTCTGTTTCTGTATCTGTCCCTTTGGCTCATGAAATAAAGAAATAAGCTTTGGAGGGCCAGCAGGTGGTGTAGTGGTTAAAATGCTGGAATCACACATGGTCAACCATAGTTTGAGTCTTGGACCCGGCAGCTTGAAACATGCTGGGCACGTGTGTGTGTGTGTGTGTGTGCAAAATCCCAAGAGAAGAATGGAGGAGAAGGGATTGCAGCATGGCCATCTCCTGTGGGGGGTGATTTCTCAATTTCTGTCTCTCTTTCTTTCTCTGTCTTTCCAGCACGCACACACACCCTATAGCAAAAATCTCTCAAAAAAAAAAAAAAAAACAAAACTGGTGTGGTGGTTAAGGGCACTGGATTCCCACATGGCCAACCACGGTTTGAGTCCTGGTCCTGGCAGCTTGCTTTCTCACTTTCTCTGTCTCTGTCTCTCTCCCCCCTCTCTGGTTAAATTAAAATAAATAAAGTTAAATAAAATAATTATTTAAAAAAAAGAAAAAAGAACTTGGGCCAGCAGGTGGTGCGGCAGTTAAGGTGACTGGATCTCACATGACCAATTGGGCAGTTTGAGTACTGGACCAGCAGCTTGAAAATCATGCCAGGTGTGTGCACACGTGTGGCCAAAATTCTGAGCGATTGGAGGAAAAGGGATGGTGGCATGGCCATGTCCTTTGGAGGGTGATTTCTCATTTCTCCCTCTTTCTCATTTTCCTTCTCTTTGTCTCTCTGGCAAGCACATGCACCCTGTAGAAAACTTATAAATATAAAAAAAATAAATAAAAACTTCAAGTCAGATGATGGCATGGAGGTTAAAGTGATTAGATTCCATAGGGTGGAATTTGCAGTTCAAGTCCTGGACCAGGTGACTTGAAAAATATGTTGGGCACATGTGTGTGCATGTTCAAAATCCTGAGAGGAGCATGGAAGAAAATGGAATGTAGCATGGCCATCCTTTCAAGAGGTGATTTCTTAGTTTTCCTCTGTCTCTTCCCCATCTCCCTGTCTTTCTCTGATGCACACACATACCCTATAGCAAAATTAAAAAAAAAGTCACAGTAAAAAGTGTCATTAAAAAAATAAGTAATGGGGCTGGCAGGTGGTGTGGTGGTTAAGGCCCTGGACTCCCACATGGCCTACTGTAGTTCAAGTCCTGGGACTAGCAGCAGCTTGCTTTCTCACTTTCCCTCTCTCTTTCTCTGGTGAGCTCATGTGCTCTATAGCAAATTAAATAATAATAATGATTAATAAAATTAAATAAACAGTTTTTTTTTCTTTTTTAAATTAATTTTTCTTTTTTTAACATTAAAACGCTATACATCATTACAGTATACAAAATGAATTTTCCATCCAAAATACACTGTTCACTCAATCAAGCACATCAACATACATGTTATCAACAAACAATTTTCCATTTCTTATGTCTTGTACCTTTTTTTTTTTGCCATCCTTGATTTCCTATCCCTAACCCTCTACCATGTCCCACCCTCCTCCCATTGTCTCTGGTATCCATGATCGCTTTCTATGCCTTTCTCCCATTTATTTGATTTGCTAATGAACTTAGTTTGTCTAAATATTTGCAATAGCAAGCACAGCTGATACATACATACACAAGAACCCATGTCTGACTTTAGGCATAAACCTCAGTGAGTAGAATGAACATACTATAAAGTAGTACCTAGCTGGGGCTATATAGCTTACTGTGGTCATCAAATACACAGGTTTTTCTTTAAATTTTGGTAACAGTTTTAGTATTTTTTTTCTCTGAATTTTTTTTTTAATTTACA
>NW_006207942.1:74228-76282 GCF_000334495.1 Tupaia belangeri chinensis
CCCCCCACCCCCCCAGGAAGGACTGGCCACGCCACAATCCATTTTCCTCCATTCTCCTCTTGAGATTTTGGGCACATATCCAAGTACCCAGCGTGAGTTCCAAGCTGCCGGTTCCAGGACTCGAATCATGGTTGACTATGTAGGAGTTCAACAACATAACCATTACACCATCTGCTAGTCTCAATAAATAACTCTTTTTAAAAAAATAAATAACATCTGGGCTGGCAGGTGGCATGGTGGTTAAAGGCGCTGGATTCCCACATGGCCAACCGTGGTTCAAGTCCTGGATCTGGTGGCTTGCTTTCTTGCTTTCCATTTCTTTCTCTGTCTCTCTCCTCAAATTAATAATAACAACAAATGGAATTAAATAAATAAATCTTTTTTTAAAAAAAAACATCTATTTCCCAGAGAAAACTAAAGCTTACTTAAGCCAAATATAATATTAAATAAATAAATAAATAGGGGCCAGCAGGTGACATGGTGGCTAAGGTGCTGGATTCCCACATAGCCAACTGTGAGGTTCAAATCCTGGACCCAGCAGCTTGAAAAATATGCTGGGGATGTGTATATGTGTGGCCCAAATTCCGATTGGAGAATGGAGAAGGGATTGCACTATGGCCATACTCCCTGGGGGGTGATTTCTCACTTGACCTCTGTCTTTCTCTCTGACAAGCACATGCACCCTATGGCAAAGAAAAAAAACCCTAAAAATAAATACATTAAAATTAAAAACATAAAATAGCCAACTGGATTGAAATGATTTCTTTTTTTTTTCTCTTTTAATTTGCCAAATGGCATGTGCTCTCACTGGAGGGGGGCAAGTGAGAAAGCATCCCCAGTGTGTGATGGTCACACTGAAATCCCTTCTCCATTTCTCCCTCCTTTCAGGATTCTGGACACACACACACACACACACACACACACACACACACACACACATACGCAGCGTACATACTTTTCAAGCCGCTGGGCCTAGGGCTCCATTCATGCAGTCAGCCATGTGAGATCCAGCTATCTTAACCACCACACCACCAGCTGGCCCAAATTGAAATGATTTCAAGGCCAAAATAGAAGTTCTGGCTAATTCTGTTTTTCCATTTACCACCACCTCCTTGAACAGAAAACATTTCTCATTAATAGCAACAACCAAGAATTTGAAGAGATTGTTAGTAAACAAAGGTCTTTTTTAAAGTTAGGTTTTTGTCATAGAGTGCATGAGCTTGCTGGAGAGAGCGAGCGAGCAAGTGAGAAATCACCTCCCAGGGGTTGGCCATGTTGTAATTCCTTCTCCATTTTCCTCTTAGAATATTGGGCCCACATGCATATGCTCCTGGTGTGATTTTTTCTTTTTCTTTCTTTTCTTTTTTTTTTTTTTTTGGGGGGGGGGGAAGGTTTTTGCCATAGGACAAGTGCACTCGCCAGAAAGACAGACCGAGAGACAGAAAGCGAGAAATCATCCCCCAGGGGGGGTGGACACACAATCCCTTCTCCTCCATTCTCCTCTTGGGATCTTGGGCACGCACGCACTCACGCCCAGTGTGAGTTTAAGCCACTGGGTCCGGGACTCGAACCGAGGTTGGCTACATGGGAATTCAGCAACATAATCATTATGCTAACTACTGGTCCCTCCTGGTGTAATTTTCAAGTCACTGGGTCCGGGACTTAAATTGAAGTTTGCCATGTGGGGATTCAGCTCCTTAACCGCCATTCCACCTGCTGGCTCCAGTAGAAAGTCTTGATCAGGAATTGTGTATAGCCATTTCCTTAATACTTTGAATATATTTTCCCATACAGACGTGCAAGTATGTCATTAAAATTGTGAAAACAGCATATTTAGATATTTATACAGATTAAAGGTCTACCATCATCTCTAATCCTGTATATTTTCTTTTTATCATAACTATATAAAATACATTCAAAGTAATACATGTTTTCACCAAGCTCCCTTCCCTTCTCTTTCTCAGCATCCCTATACCTATGCCACATCAGAACCAGAGGCACAGCCAGGGTGATGTCTCCTCTGAGACAGAGAGGCTTTGCACCCAGGCAGTTCA
>NW_006207942.1:76313-77308 GCF_000334495.1 Tupaia belangeri chinensis
GTAGTTGGCCCTTCTCTGAGAACCTCCTCAGTATGCTCACTTCTCCTGGGCCCTGTTCTGTTCTCTTGGATCTCAGGTTTTAGTCTGCAATTGCTGATTATGCATAGTAGTCAGAATTGGGGCTGTCCCAGGTCAAGCTACAAGTTGAACAGGAAACCATGTAGGCCACACAGGAGGACAGGCACAGCTGGATCTCTTGAAGTCTACAATTAAGGAAAGCACCAAGTAATAGTTGCACTGGGCATTGGTCCAGCCTGACCCTAAGCCCTAGCCTAGGGGAAAGGCCTGACCATTTACTTACCCTCCTGTCTGGAGCTAACTGCAGCACAAAACAGGAGTTGCCATCGTTCAGAAGGAAGGCAGGTGCTAGAGGGAGGTCCTCAGGTGAGAATGAGGCCTGAGTACCAGACAAAGGACAAGAAGGGGCTCAAACCTACCAGCACCTCCTGGCAGTAGTTTAAGGGATGGCATGGGCCAGAGAGGAAGCTGGCCTGAAAGACAGCTCAGAGCTTGAGTCCCTCCTTAGCCAACCTCAGTTCCAAAATTCTCTGGACCAGTTCCCTTCTCCTTGTACTTTCTTCCTCAAGAAAGAGAAGAGAGACCTGCTGTCAGGTGCACCAAGTGAAGGGGAACAAAATTGGAGCATGAAGTGGAGGGGACCTCTTCACCTCAAAGAACTGGGTATCTAATACTGCCTTGAAGCTGCTGCCCTCTGGGGGGGGGTCACTAAAGTCTGCAGGGTCATAGTCAGGGTTCACAAGTGCCCACCAGCCTCAGTGACCCTAGTCCTGTAAAGTATAAAGCCCTGCATTTCCCCACCTGTCTTCTTCCCATCCTACGTCTGGTGCCCCAACTACTCCCAGCAGGACAAGCTGGGCCCTGCTGTCTGGTCCTCAGACCTTGGTTACTGATGAAACTTCAGGAGCATTCTTCTCCCTCTGCTTACAAATGGGCAACCCCCTACTCATCTCTCCAGACAGCTCATAACCACGTTC
>NW_006207942.1:77324-78041 GCF_000334495.1 Tupaia belangeri chinensis
TCCCTCAGGCACAGAAACTGTTTTTAACCATGAAGAACATATAGTTGAAATTAAGAACACAACAGATGGGATACATAGTAAGCTGGCTACAGGTGGATGATAAAGGGAATTGGAAGATCAGATTGAGGAAGTCTTCCAGAAAAGAGCAGGAAAAAATAAAATTACAGAAAATATTAATTTAAAAAGAGAGAGAGAAACAGAAGTGCCAGCGACTTCTTTTCTGAAAAGTTTATTTATTTCATGAGTCAGAGAGACAGAGGGACAGAGACAGAGATAAAGTATCCCTAACAAGGTCCCACTACTGAGATCCATCCCCAGCCAGCCTGGGTCATGGGCACATGAGTGCCTGGTATATTCAGAGGTCTCCAGATGTGAACTGGTAACCATCCTATGTGGGTCAGCCTTGCAGAGGGTTGCATTTTACTTCTGTACCACCATCCAGTCCTGAGAAGTGACAGCATCTTGATAATAACCTTAAAGAGATTATAAAAATTAATTAATAAATTAATTAGGAGAAAATATTTTAAATAATGGAGATAAATATCCCAAGGTTAAAATTTGCTGGATACAAAATCAGTTTATAAATATCAGTTATGTTTCTACATCCAAGCAGATACAGTAGAAAGCAAAAAAAGTTTTTTTTTTCTTTTTTTGGAGAGTTTTTTTTTTTTTTTTTTTTTTTTTTATAGGGGCCTGGCGCCCCCAAACAAGGGAGAC
>NW_006207942.1:78144-103492 GCF_000334495.1 Tupaia belangeri chinensis
TTTAAGCCACCGGGTCCAGGACTCGAACCGCAGTCGACTACATGGGACTCCAGCGACATAGCCGTTACGGTAACTGCTGGTCCCGAAAGCAAAAATTTTAAGTTACCATTTAAACAGCATTTAAGGGCCAGCCTGTAGCCTAGTGATTAAGAAAGCAAGATCCCATATGGCTGACTGTGGTTAGAATCTTGACTTTAGTGGTTTGAAAAACACACTGGGCTCAAAATTCTGAAAGGATGGAGAAATAGAGGAGATTTGGTGTAACCATGCCCCACTGGCGGATGCTTTCTCCCTCTTTCTCTGTCTCTCTCCAGCTAGTGCAGACGCTCTCTGGCAATTAAAAAAAAATGGACTACATTGAAAATAACTCTTTCTGGGGCAAGCAGGAGTATGGTGGTTGGGAGCGCTGGACTCTCGCATGGCTGACTGTGGTTCAAGTTCCGGGCCTGCAGGCTTGCTTTCTCACTTTCCCTTTCTCTCTCACTCTGTCTCTCTCTGGTCAAATTAAAATAAATAAATTAATTTAATTTAATTTAATAATAATTATTTTTTTAAAAAGAACAGAACTCTTCCTGGGACCCATTCTGTTCTCTTGGGCCTTAGCCCTTAGTCTGCAGTGACTTATTTTGCAGAGGAGTCAGAATTGGGGCTGTCTCAGACCAAGTCACAAGTTGAACAGGTGACCATGTAGGCCACACAAGAGGACAGGCACAGATGCGGTCTCCTTCTTCCAGAGACAACATAAACAGTGCAAAGGCAAACCACAAAATGAGAAAGTATATTTACATCACTTAAAGCCATTTAAGATTGGGCCAGCAGGTAGTGTAGTAGTTAAGATGCTGGATCCCACATGGCTGACTCTGTGGTTCGAGTCCCAGACCCAGTGGCTTGAAAAATACGCTGGGGGCATGTGTATGCATGCCTAAACTCCTGAGAGGAGACTAGAGAAGAAGGGACTGCAGCATAGCCATCCCTCCCTGCCCCCAGGGTGATTTCCCACTTTCTCTCTCTCTGGTGAGTGATGTACTCTATGGCAAAAATCTGAAGGAAAAGAAAAGATTTTGAGCACACATGTCCTATAGCAAAAAAAAACAACAAAAAAAAGTTGAATCTGAAGTTCCTTTGGAGACCAGCAGGTGGCGTGGTGGTTAAGGCGCTGGACACTCCGACATGGCTGACCACGGTTCAAGTCCTGGACCTGGTGGCTTGCTTTCTCACTTTCTCTCTCTCTGTGTCTCTCTTTGGTCAAACTGGAAAATAATAATAATAATAAATAAAGTTAAACAATAATTTTAAAAAAAGTAAATTAATAAATAAAATTAAATAAATAATTCTTTTTAAAAAAAGCAAGATTTTATATTCAAATTGTAAAATGAAGTCCTACATTCAACTAGAGAAAGATCAACAATTAATGGGAAAATATGTCCCTAAAAAGTTGAACAGGCATCTCACAAGAAAGTACCTGAATGGCCAATATGAAAATGTGTTTAATCTCATTAGTTATCAAGAAAATGCCAATTTAAACCACATGTGAGATCATGGGCCTCATGGTATTGGCAAACCTTTTAAATTGACAATACTGATGACTGGTAAAGAATCATAGTACCTCCCATCCTCTGCTGGCCAGTAAAACTACTTCAGAAAAGTTTGACATTAGGTATAAAGTTGAAGATGTGTTTACCCTTTGTCCCAACAGTTCCATTCATTGGCAAACACCCTACAGAAATGTATGCTTAAAAGGGGCCAGCAGGTGGCATAGTGGTTAAGGCATTAAACTCCCACATGGTGGATTACAGTTCAAGTCCTGGACCTGGCAGCTTGAAACTCACACGGGGCACATGTGCGTGTGTGCGTGTGTGTGTGTGCGCATGCCCAAAATTCCAAGGGGATAATGCCCCAAATCCTGAGAAGAATGACGGAGAAGGGATTGAGATGTGGCCATCCCCCCTGGGGATGATTTCTCGCTTTCTGTCTCTCCAGTGAGCACATGTACCCTATAGCAAAAATCTCTAAAAAAAAAGAAATGTATGCTTATGTAAACAAAGAGACATGTACAAAAATATTCTTGCAATATTGTCCATATAATCAAAAATCAAAATTAATCCAAATGTAGAGCTGACAATATATATGTATTTATATAATATATAATAAATATACATAAATAAATTATGATACATTGACTCACTGAAATATCATTTGTAAGCATTGGGTGTGTGTGTATGTGTGCCCAAAATTCCGAGAGGAGAATGCAGGAGAAGGAATTGCAGCATGGCCATCACTCAAGGAGGGAGGGGGGATTTCTCCCTTTCTCTCTCTGTTTCTGTCTCTGTCCAGCGACCTCTCAGGATTTTGGGCATACACAGACACACACACACACACACACACACACACACACACACACACCTCGTGTGTTTTTCAAGTTGCTGGGTCCTGCAGAGTTAGCCATGTGGGATGTAGCATCTTAACCACCATGCTACCTGCTAGCCCAAAAACAAGATTTTTTTTTTTTTTTTGCCATAGGCTGGAGAGAGAAAAAGATACAGTAAGAAGGCAAGTGACAAATCACCTCCTGGTGGGACTACCACACCACAATCCCTTCTCCTCCATTCTCCTCCTCGGATTTTGGGCATGCCCGCACACATGCCTGGCATGATTTTCAAGACACAAGGTCTGGGATTCCAACTGCAGTTGATTCTATGGGAGTCTAGCACCTTAACCATCACACCACCTGCTGGCTCTGACATGAATAAACCTTTAAAACATAATGTGGAATGAAAGAAACCAGACACAAATGAATACTTTTTTCCATGACTCCATTTATATAATGTTAAGAAACAGGCAAAACTAAACTGTAAAGATAAGAATTCATACTTAGGTGGTAAAATTTAAAGAAAAGTAGAGAAGTGGTTACCATAAAAGTCAATGCTTAGGAGGCCACATGGCTGACCATGACATGGTTCGAGTCCTGGACTTGGAGGCTTGCTTTCTCCTCTACCTCTCTCCCTGGTCAAACTGAGTAATAAAATAAAATAATTATTTCTTAAAACGTCAATGCTTCGGTCCTAAATCAAACAATCTATTAACAAAACTTTAGTGTGTGGCATAGTGGTTAAGGCGCTGGACTCCCACATGGCCAAACATGGTTCAAGTCCCATACCTGGAGGCTTAAAACTCATGCTGGGTACATGTGCGTGCATGCCCAAAATCCGAGGAGGAGGACAGCATAGCCATGTCCCCTGGGGGGTGATTTCTCACTTCGTCTCTCTCTCTCTCTCTCCAGTGAATGCATGTGCCTTATAGCAAAAAACCTCTCTTTCTCTAAAAATTTTTAACAGATTTTTTTTAATTAGGAAAATTTTATATTATAATGATTCGTTTGAATATGATGACATTAAAGAAGTATTAATTGTGGTAAGTATACTAATGGTAAATTATATAAGGAAATGTCTTTTTTTGAGAGGCTTACTTAAGTTGTTAGGGATGAAAAGAAAATGTCTTGATTTTCTTTAAAATATAGGAAAGAGAGAAAGGGAAAAAGGTAGGGAGAAAAAAAGAAAATTGGCTCTATGAAACAAATATGGAAAATTTTGTGGAAGCTTGACGATAGATACATGGGGGTTTTAGTATACTTCACTTTTTTTTACATTTAGAAGTTTTCATAATAAAATGTTTTTTAAAAGGCCAGCAGATGGCATGGTGGTTAAGGCACTGGACTCCCACATGGTCAACCACAGTTCGAGTCCTAGACCTGGCAGCTTGAAAATCATGCCAGGTATGTGTGTATATGTGCCCCAAATCCCAGGAGGAGCATGGAGAAAGGACTGTGGCCTGCCCATCACCGCTGATGGGTGATTTCTCACTTTCCCTCTCAATGTCTCTCTCATTATCTCTCTCTCTCCCTGGCAAGTGCACACACTATGACAAAAAGAAAAAAAAGAAAGGAAAAGGAAAATGTTTGTTTTAGAGAGATTTTTGGTATAGGGCACATGTGCTCGCTGGAGAGACAGAGATGGAGAGCTAGAAGGGGGCGGGGGGATGGCCATACTGCGATCCCTTTTTCTCTCCATTCTTCTCTTGAGATTTTGGGCACACATACACACGCATCCAGTGAGTTTTAAGCCACCAGGTCTGGGACTCAAACCATGGACAACTACATGGGGGAGTCCAGTGGTGTAGCCATTATACCATCTGCTGGTCCAAAAAAAAATTTTTTTTAAATAAAAATGTCAGGTACTCATTATTTTTGGATTGGAAGGAGAGAGTTGTGATAAAGAAAGGACATGCAGGAGTTTGTTTTTGTTTTTGTTTTTTTGGGAGGATTTTTTTGTTATAGGGCACATGCACTCGCCAGAAAGACAGAAAATGAGAAATCACTGGGGGGAGGGCCGTGCTGTAATCCCTTCTCCTCCATTCTCCACTCGGGATCTTGGGCACGTATGCACACGTGCCTGGCGTAATTTGGTTTTTTTACAATAATTATTTATTTGGGACCAGTAGTTGGCATAATGGCTATGTCGCTGGACTCCCATGTAGTCGACCTCGGTTCGAGTCCTGGAGCTGGTGGCTTAAACTCATGCCAGGCGCGTGTGTGTGCATGCCCAAGATCCCGAAAGGAGAATGGAGAAGGGATTGCAGCGTGGCCATCCCCCCTGGGGGGTGATTTCTCACTGTCTCTCTGTCTCTCTCTGTCTTTCTGGTGAGTGCACATGCCCTATAGCAAAAACCTCTTTTAAAAAATTATTTATTTACCTTTATTTAATCCTTCATTTATTTTTCATTTGACCTGAGAGAAACAGAGAGAGAGAAAGAGAGAAGGTGAAAAAGCAAGCCACCAGGTCCAGGACTTGAACCTCGGTCAGCAATGTGGGAGTGTCCAGCACCTTAACCACCACGCCACCTGCTGGTCCCCGTGCCCAGCGTAAGTTTAAGCCACTGGGTCTGGGACTTGAACTGCAGTTGACTACTTGGGAGCCCAACAACATAGCCATTATGCCAACTGCTGGTCCCCACGTGGGAGTTTCTTTGGCTTTGGTAAGTCTCTACTCTTGACCTGTGTAGTAGCTACATTTGCTTTTTAAAATTTGGTTATACAAAAATTAATTTCCCATGTTTAGTTATATATCACATTTTAAAAGGTAAATTAAAAAAAAAAACAGCAGAAAACAATTTGTATAAACACTCTCTACCTGTAATACATATGATCTTTCAAGTAAATAATGTTCTTGCATCTGTGAAATTTTACCCATAGACAATAAGGAACAAGAGTTCTGTTTGGAGTAATAATTGATATTTACATCATTTGGTTTAAACTCGCTCCACTAGATAATAAATTATTAAATATTTTAGTGTGAGAAACAGGTCTACTTGTACATTTTCTTTCTAACTTGTTCTAGTATACTCTTTGCTTGAGCTCAGATCAAAATGTTAGAAGAAAGAAACTTTATTGGGCTAGCAGATGGTATGGAGGTTAAGGGAGCTGGATCTTACATGGCTGACCACACAGTTGAGTCCCAGACCCAGTAGCTTGAAAAACATTTCTGGCGTGTGTACATGTGTGTCCAAAATCCTGAGAGAAGAAAGGAGAAGGGATTGCAGGTGTGGCCATCTTCCTCCCTCCCCCCACGGTGGGGAGATGCTTTCTCACTTTCCCTCTCTCTCTGTCTTTGGCAAGTACACATACACTATAGGAAATATATATATAAATAAACTTTATTCTTGCTATTTCAGTGCAGTTTTTACTCTGAGATATGTTCAACATGTTCTGTATCTTAGAATCTCTGCAACTCAGTGTTTCCTGCTTTTAAAGCAAAGGTGGAGAACACTTGCCTGCATTAGATGTGAAGGTAACTGCGTATAGTATATGGGTGTTTTAAAGTGTACACATGATTGGCCTTTTCACTCCCTGTCTCCAGGTGAGACACAGTTCAGAAACTATATTTAGTCTAAAAATATGCAGTCTCTGGGCTGGCCCTGTGGCCTTAGTGGCTAAGAGGCTGGATCCCACATGGCCAGCCATGCAGTTAGAATCCTGGCACTGGTAACTTGAAAAAACACACAGGATGCCTGTGCATGAGTGTTCAAAATCCCCCCAGGATGGAGAAATGAAAGAGGAAGGATTACAGTGTAACTATGCCCCTTTGAAGGGTGCTTTCTCCCTCTGTCTCTGGCAAGCATACATGTCCTCTGGCCAAAAAAACAGGCAGTCTCTTTTAATCGTTAATGAACAACAATAAATATATATTGGCCCAGCTGTGGAGGTGAACTTTTAAGAAACTGTGCTCCACAGGCTGGGCCTATATGGCCCTATTATTTTATTATTTAAAAATAATAAACAAACAGATAGGTAAATATTGCTGTTCTGGCTCCATGGTCTAGTGGTTAAAGGAGCCGAATCCCACAGGGCCAAATGTGCAGTTCATATCCCAGCACCGTGACTTAAAAAACATGGTAGGCACGTGTGAATGCATGCCTCAAATCCCAACAAAATGGAGAGATAGAGAAGAGATTGTGATGTGCCCAGGTGCCATTTGTCTCTTTCTGAGAAGCAGATGCATCCTCTAGCAAATAAATAAATATTGTTGACATAGTTAAGAAAATAAATTTAAGGGCCCAGCAGGTGGCGTGGTGGTTACAATGCTGGACTCCCACATGGCCCACTGTGGTTCGAGTCCAGACCAGGTGACTTGAAAATCATGCGGGGTGTGTGTGCATGCATGCCCAAAATCTCAGGAGGAGAACAGAGAAGGGACTGTGGCATGGCCAACCACCATGTGGAGGTGATTTCTTGCTTTCCCTTTCACTGTCTCTCTAGTGAGCACATGAACTCTATGACAACAACAACAACAACAAAACCTTAACAACAAAAAAATGATGGGGCCAAAAAAGGGCACAGTGGACTTCCACCAGGCTGACTGTGGTTTGAGTCCCAGATGTGGTGTCTTGAAAATCATGCCAGGCACATGTGCATGCATGCCCAAAATCACAAAGAGGAGAATGAAGGAGAAGGAACTATGGCATGGCCATCCCCCCCAGCGGGGTGATTTCTCACTTTCCCTCTCTTTGTCTCTCTCTGGTAAGCACACGCACCCTATGGCAAAAACCTAAAAAATAAATAAATAAAATAAAAATAAAATTTAAAGGAAAGATCATGGTTTTGAATTTTTAGTTCAGTTCATGGTCAGACACTCTGGAGCTTCTTTTACTGCTCTAAAAAAGGATATGTCCCTTAATACCCATCACAAAAATTAACTCAAAATGAATCATAGACCTAAATACAAAATGAAAAACCATTAAATTCTTAGAAGATAACAGGAGAAAATGTAGATGGCCCTGGGTATGACAATGACTAATTTTTTATTTATTAAAAAAATGTTTTTTGATGGGCCACATCTCTTTTTATTTATTTATTTATTTATTTATGTTTAATTACTTCTTCCATAAGACAGAGACAACATCCCCAACAGGGTCTCGATGCCCCAATCCATCCCCAGCCACAGCAGGTCCCAGATCACGAGCACCCACGTACTTGGCTTACTCAGGAAATCTTCATACATGAATATAGAATTTTCCCATGTGGGTCAGCCTTGCAGAGTTCTGCATGTTATTACTGTGCCACTTCCAGCCCTAAAGATGACCTTTTAGATTTAACACCAAAGGCATGATCCATGAAAAAAAAAAATTGATAATCATTCAGATTAAAAACTTGTGGTCTGGGCCAGCCAGTGGTACAGTTGTTATGATGGCGGGATCCCACATGGCCGACAGCGCAGTTTGAATCTCAGACCTGGCAGCTTGTAAAACACAGTGTGGGGACTAGCAGATGGCATAGCTGTTACATCACTGGACTCCCATGTAGTCAACCACAGTTCAAGTCCCAGACCTGGTGGCTTAAAACTCATGCCAGGCAAATGTTCATGCATGCCCAAAATCCCAACAGGAGAGTGGAAGAGAAGGGATTGCGGCATGGCCATCACCCCCCCCCCGGGGGGGGGTGATTTCTCACTTTCTCTCTAGAAATCACATATGTCCTATAGCAAAAATCTCTCTAGAAACAAAACAAAACATACTGTGTATATGTGTGCTCACAAATGCTCAAAATCCCTAAAGGAGAGATGGAGGAGAAGGGATTGTGGTATTACCAACTCACATGGAGAGGATACTTTACTTTCTCTCTCTCTCTCCAGTGTGCACATGCACCCTCTGGAAATAATTTTTTTTAGAGGTTTTTGCCTCAGGGCATGTGCGCTCCCTGGAGACTGTGAGCGAGACAGAGAGAGAAGGAAAGTGAGAAATCACCCCTCAGGGGAGATGGCCATGCTACAATCCCTTCTCCATTCTCCTCCCAGGATTTTGAGCACCCATGCACACGCAGCTGGCTAGAGTTTCAAGCCACCAGGTCTGGGACTTGAACTGCGGTTGGTCATGTGGGAGTCCACTGACAATAATCACTATGCCATCTGCTGGCCCCTGAAAAAAATTTTCTTAATTCAAAAAAACTGAAAAAAAAAAATCTTGTGCTCTGCAAAAGATGCTTTAAAGAGAATGAGAAAACAAGTGACAGAGAAAATATTTGCAAAAGATATATCTGATAAAGAGGCCTATTTTCCAAAATAGACAACTTTTTTTAAAATTTGGACTTGATTATTTATTGATTGATTTAAATTTGACCAGAGAGGGACAGAGAGAGAGAGAGAGAGAGAGAGAGAAAGAGAGAATATGAGAAAGCAAGCCACCAGGTCCAGGACTCGAACTGTGGTTGGCCATGTGGGAGTCCAGTGCCTTTAACCACCACGCCACCTGCTGGACCTGACAAATAACTCTTAAAACTCAACAAAGGGGGCTGGCAGGTGGTGTGGTGGTTAAAGGCACTGGACTTCCACATGGCCAAATGTGGTTCAAGTCCTGGTCTTGGTGGCTTCCTTTCTCACTTTCCCTTTCTCTCTCTGGTCAAATTGGAAAATAATAATGATAATAATAAATAAAAATTAAAATAATTTTTTTGAAAAACCTCAATAATAAGAAAATGAATCTGAGGGACCAGCAGGTGGTATGGTGTTTAAGACACTGGATTCCCACATGACTAACTGCTGTTCACATCCCAGCTGGGTGTGTGTGTGTGCATGCCCAAAATCCCGAGTGGGGAATGGAGGAGAGGGGGAATTTTGGCATGGCCATCCCTCCTGGGAGGGCTGATTTTTCACTTTCCCTCTCTCTCTCTCTGTGTGTGTGTGTGTGTGTGTCTCTCTCCAGTGAGTGCATGTGCCCTATAGCAAAAAACAAAAGAAAAAGAAACTGAACCTGATTTAAAAAATAGGCAAAAGGAGGCCATCAGGTAGCATAGTGGTTAAGGCACAGTACACTCCCACATGGCTGATCAAGGTTCGATTCCCAGACCTGGTGGCTTGCTTTCTCACTTTCATTCTGTGTATCTGTTTTTCTCTGGTCAAATTAAAATAAATGAATGAATAAATAAAATTACATAAATAATTCTTTTAATAAAATAGGCAAAAGACCTGAACAAATACATAACCAAAGACATACAAACAGCAAATAAGCATATGAAAAAGATGCTCCACATTATATATCATTAGGGAAATACAAATTAAAACAACAGTGAGATACTTCTACACATCTATTAGAATAGCCCAAATCCAGAAAACAGACAACACTAAATGCTAACAACTATGTGGAGCACTAGGAAGTCCCATCTATTGCTGGTAGGAAGACAGCTTGACAGTTTCTTACAAAACTCAACATATTCTTACCATATGATCCAGCAATTGCACTCCTTGGTATTTACCCAAGTGCACTGAAAACTTATGTCTATATAAAAACCTGCATGCAATGTTTATAGCAGCTTTATAACTGCCAAAGCTTGGAAGCAACCAAAATGCCCTTCATTAGGGGAATGGATAAACTGTAGGACATCCAGACAATGGAATATTTGGTGGTAAAATATAAATGAGCTATTGAGTCATGAAAAGATTTGGAGAAACAATAAGTGTATATTACCAAGTGAAAGAAGGCAATCCAAAAAGGGTACCTATCTACTGTATGATTCCTAAATAATGACCTTCTGGAATAAGCTATGCCATTATTTACCAGAGAAAGTAAAAAGATCAGTTGGTTGCCAGGAGTTGGGGGATTGGGAGGACAAATAAGTGGAAACAGGATTGTGAGGGCAGTGAAACTACTGTATATGATACCATAATGGTGGATACACATCATTATACATTTGTCCAAATCCACAGAATGTATCAATACTATACCAAGAGTGAACCCTAATGTAAACTATGGGCTTGAATGATGATGTGTCAATATAAGCTTATTGATTATAACAAAATGCTCCACTCTGTTGTGGGATGTTGATAATAGGGGAGGCTGTGCATATGTGGGGGCAGAGGATGTATGGAAATCCTCTGTACTTTTTCACTCAGTTTTGCTGTGAACTAAAACTACTCTTAAAGTTCTTTATTGTGTGTGTGTGTTTAATCTCTTTATTTTTCAAGGCACAGGACTGGTGTAGTCTGAAATTAAACATAAAGCCAAATCCTACAGGTTGCTGACTTCCAATACAGGCTGACTTCATAGGGTCTCCAGGTCACTTACGTGAAACCAAGACCACAGATTGAGAAAAGGGTGGGACCTTGGGCCAGCTCTGTAGTCTAGTGGTTAATGGAGCCGATCCCTTAATGAACCATGGCTGACCATGGTTCAAATCCTCACTCCGGAGACTTGAAAAACATGCAGAGCACATGTGCATTCATGTCACAAATATTGACAGGATGGAGAAATGAAGGAGAGAGAACTGTAGCATGAACATGTCCCATTGAGAGTTGGTTTCTCCATCAAAAAAACTTTCCCTCGGTTTAATGGGGATTTGGCTAATCTTTCCTTAGATCCCCCTATATCATCCCTTTCTGCTTCCAGACCCATTACTGCATTCAAATTCCTCTTATGGGCCAAGGGAAGCAGAGTCAGCCTATGAGGACAAAGTGCATGCGTTACACACAAATAGTATAATTTATATGGACAGAAACCTCATTAATATGTGTAGGAATCAATCATATAAATGATAGATCAGGGAGAAAAAAATATAACTTTAGGTTGGACCAAACTTTTATTGTAGATATATATGTATGTACATCATAAAATTTGACATTCTGTGTGGTATATATCCACAATGGAATACTATTCAGTCATTGAAAAGAATGAAATCCCCACAGACATAATAAAAATATGAGTAAGAAACAAAATAGTGAATAAAGCATGAATATCTAAAGAAAAATAAACCACAAAGAACTCTTTTCTCAAGATTTATCTCTAGGAAATGTATAAATAAAAACTATCACCAAAAAGAGACAAACAAACTCCAGTCCATTCAACATAGACAAACCTGGAGAACATTATGTTAACTAAAATAAGCCAGGCACAGAAAGAAAAAAAAAAATCACATATTCTCACTCATATGTAAAAACCAAAAGAGCTGACCTCAATATAGAGTAAAATGGTTACTTAGGAGCGGGAAACGGTAAGGGAGAAGTGGGGTGGGGATAGGGAGATGTTGGTTAATGGATACAAAATTACAGTCAGAAGGAACAAGTCCTAGTGTTAAATAGCACAGTAAGGTAATTTTGGCTAATAGTAATTCACTGTTTATTTAAAAATATCCAAAGAGGCCATTTTGAATGTTTCCAACACAAAGTAATATAGTTTAGATGATGGATATGTTGATTTCAACATTACACATTGTATATGTAATGAGCTGAAAAATCACACTGTACCCCCATAAATATGAGCAATTAATATGTGCCAGTTGAATTTGCTAATTTAATCATTCTTCCTTTATGAGAAAAAGATAGGTGAGGGAAAGAAAGGGAGAAAGGGCTAAATATTTTCAATAGAGTCTCACTGTGTTGTGATCCTCCTGCCCCAGCTTCCCAATTAGTTAGAATCACAGGCATACAAAATTGCACTGGCATGTTCAGTTTGGCCCAACAACTGAACCCAGGCCTCCTATGCAGCTTCCAAGCTCCCAGGGCAGTGGCACTGTGCCACCACAGATGGGCCTTTAACCATTTTTGAATGTACAATTAGGTAGCATTAAGTACATCCATGATGTTTTGCAACCATTACTACTCTCTAGTTCCAAACTTTTTCATCACCTAAACAGAAACTCTGCACCAATTAAGCAATCATTCTTCCTTTGCCCCAGCCCTTGGTAACCTCTAATCTACTTTGTTTCTATGAACTTGATTAGTCTAGTAATAATTTAATTTAAATGGAATCATCCAATATTTGTCCTTTTGTGTCTGGACTGTTTCACTTACGATAATGTTGTCAAGATTCATCTGTATTGTAGCATGTGTCCAGACTTCATTCCTTTTTATGGCTGAACAATATTCTAGTATTCATATACACTGGATTTTGTTTATACATGGTAAGCTGCATGTTAACTGTCCCATAAAGCCATGTAGTTATCTATGTGCAGCAGCACTTCTCCACCAAATACAACAGGTTTATATAAGCAGGTTTAGAAGACACAAACTACCTGAACAGGTGAATCATATTCCTTAAGTCCTTAGGCCAACAACCTGCACTGCCATCTCTTGCTCACCTGAACCTGAGGCCTCATGAAGAATTTCCTGTGACTAGATGACTATAAGAGATGCAAGTAAGCAAGTTTGGTTTACAGATGGCTCTGCATGATATGCTGGCACCTGCTGGTAGTGGCTAGCTGCAGTGTTACAGCCCCACTTAGGGATGATCTCAAAGAACATTGAGAAGGGAAAATCTCCCAGTAGGAAAACCACCTGGTCACATAAATGATCAGAAGTATAGATAAATCACTGATTCATGAGTAGCTGCTAATGTTTTGGCTGGATGGTCAAGGACGTGGTAAGAACAGGATTAAGAGGCCAGCAGATGGCATAGAGGTTACGTCACTGGTCTCCCACATGGCTGACCACGATCCAAATCCCAGACCCAGGGACCAGTAGTTAGTGTAATGGCTATGTCACTGGACTCCCATGTAGTCGACCGCGGTTTGCGTCCCGGACCTGGTGGCTTAAAACTCATGCCGGGCGCGCCCGTGCACGCGTGCATACATACATGCCCAAGATCCCGAGAGGAGAATGGAGGAGAAGGGAATGCGGCGTGGCCATCCCCCCTAGGGGATGATTTCTCGCCTTCTGTCTCTCTGTCTGGCGAGCGCACCGCACTCTATAGCAAAAAAAAAAAAAAAAAAAAAAAAAAAACCTCTCCAAATCCCAGACCCAGCAGCATGAAACTCATGCCGGGTGCATGTGTGTGAGTGCCCAAGATCCCATGAGGAGAATAGAAGAGAAGGGATTACAGAGTGGCCATCCTCCCTGGGGAGTAATTTCTCACTTTCCCTCACTATCTGCGTCTCTCTCTCCAGCAAGCACACACACCCTAAGGCAAAAATCTCTCAAAAAAAGGGACAAGATTAAAATATTGTTGATAAAGAGGTCTGAGGAAGAGGCATATGGATGTCCTTCTTGGAATAGGCACAGAGTATAAGCATATTTATGTCCACATACACAAGCACCAGAGAATCCCAAGTGGAGGAGGATCTCAATCAGTTTGACAAGATTTCCTGTCCTGTGAAGTTAACCAGCCTCTATCCTGTCACCATTTTCCTTGCCCAATGGACTCCTGAACAAAATGGCATGGTGGCAGGCTTGGGATTTGCAATATGGATATCCAACAAGGCGAATCTGGCTCCACTGCTGAGCACCCAATATGCCAACAGTAGAGTAACACCAACCACCTCTATGGAACTATTTCTTGGTGGCAACTGATTACAGAAATAGTTAAAAATGAAAAGCAAGATTGGACCACTACCACCCCTCAGTTCTAATGGCAGGAAGCAGACTGGGAAAACTGCTCACCTGCAAACATGTGCTACCTTTCATGAAAATGGAAGCACAGAGGGTAGAACCAAAAGCCCAAAGCCAAGAGCCATGAAGAATTATTTCCAGGTCTTGAAATCTAGTCCAGAGGTTGGAAATGGAGGATCTATTGCTAAGTGAAATAAGCCAGGATATGAAAGATATTGTATGTATCCATTTAATATATACCAACTAGCTGCACTTTATGGTAGAGATAGAAATACCAGAGGGCATAAAAGCAGTGAAAATAGTTAGCGATGATGAGACAGTGTGGAACGGGGCAGGAGAAGAGAAGAGTATGGAGAAGGAAAGCAAGAGAACAAATAGAGGCATGACATTAGTGGGACACAGATATGGTTTATTACCTGTTGATGATGATGTGTACAGTGTTCTCAACTGGACTGGTCTGAGAAGTATTTCATGTTGGGTAAAGTCTTTTTACAAGGAAAATGACTGAAATAATGATTGAATGTTTAAAAAAATAATTGGAATAATAATAATCTGGAAAAAATAATGAAAAGCTATTGGATGAAGATGGGGATTTTAATGTCTTTGTATTGATGGATATGCATGGTATTTCTGGAAAAAGAAATGTAATACACTGTAGTGATATGAGATTCAATGTAATATAAACAAGATTATGATAATGAGGTAATTTTTTAAAAAGAAATCTTATCTAGAAACACCATCTGCCCAGTCAGATTTCAAAATTGTTATAGAATAGTGATTCCTTTGGTGTCTTCCATTCTCCCACTTTTTGAACTGAAATGTCTGTAGCAATTATCTTATGCCTCCTCCACCATTATATGGTGAGTGTGTTTGGGGACAGATAACTTGCCCCTTAACAGATCTACAGATGGAGAAAAATACTATGTAAGAAGCAATACTTAGGCAATACACCCAAGAAGCCTTGTTCACACCTGGACCTGATAGACAGTGCTGGACTTTGAGACAATGCTTTTACTGACCTTGGGAAGGGGTGAATATATTTTGCACATGGAAGGGATGTGAGTCATTGGGAGCGAGAGAATGAACTACAGTAGTCAAGTCTCCAAGATGACCCCCAATGATCTCCACTTCCTGATATTCACAACCTTGTGTAATCCCCTCCCCTTGAGCATGGCCCAGAGCTAGTGACTTAACTTCTACATAGTAGAGTATTGCAAAAGTGATGGAATGCCACTTCTGAGATAAGGTTATAAGCCTGTCTTTTATCTTGCTATGATCACTCTCCTCTATCTCACTCACCTCACTTGCTCGCTCTGATGAAGCAAGCTCCTAATGTTGAGAGCTGCCCTATGAAAAGATCCACCTGGTAAAGAACTTGAGAGTGACCCCCAGGCCAACAGCAAGCAAGAAACTTAAGTCCTTAGGCCAACAACCTGCAGGGAACTAAATCCTGCCAAGAGCTATGTGACAAGCTTGGAAGCAGATTTTTCACTAGGCAAGCCTTGAGGCAACTATAGACCCAGCTGACACCTTGATTACAGCCCACTAGAGACCCTGAAATAGAAACTCAGCTAAGTTGTGCAGATTCCTACCCAAATGATAAATTTTTTAAGTTCTTGAAGTAATTTGTTATTGCAGCAATATGTATAAAACTAACAGACAAGTATGAAAGTTACGCACCTCAGTAATATGGACTTCTGCCTATCAAGGCCTATCTGACTGTAGTACCGCTGAGTTCCTAAACTACCAGCAGCAAAGATCAACATTGAGCTCATACAATGAACTATTTCCTGGTGGCAAGCTGATTACTTTGGACCCTTTCTGTCATGAAACGCAGAGCTTAGGTTCACAGACTTGGTGAAAATCCCAGCTCAACCAAGCTGATATGCCTGAGCCAGGCCTATTCTTCTAGGGGCCTATTTCCTGTTCATCTGCCAGGGACTTTGGCAGTATCTCATGGAGCTAGGGACCCAGTTCGGGGTTCACAAAGGGCTGTCCTTTTCCCTTTCCTGGGATGTGAATGCCCCAGCAGTAGGGACCCTATATCTCTGCTTCCCGACCCTTCTCCCACAATCACAATTTCAGGTCTCCTGGGAAGCATGGTTGGGTCCCTTCAGGGCCCCATTGACCATGGACCCTTCTCCCACACTGATCATGGACCTGAGACCCCATTCCCATGGGATAACACCTCATACCAATGAACTTTATGCCATGCAAAGGGGACAGAATTCACATGCACTGTGTGGGGCTGGCTCCAACTGATGTTCCTGTCTCCTTTCTCCTGAGCCGACTGTGCAGGTCCCTGACCTGCAAGTGGAATCAGGACTCAGGGCTTCCTACAGGAGCTCCCAGGATGGGGAGTGTGGGAGTAGGAGACAGATCTACTAATTCAAGAGGAAGAGGTCAATTGGCCTGAGGGAAGTTTGGGGAAGAGTTTTTTTCTTTAAAGAGGTTTTGCCTTAGGGCACGTGCATGCAGGAGACACAGACATAGTGAGAGGGAAGATGAGAAATAACCCTTGGTGGGGGGATGGTCATGCCGCAATTCCTCCTTCTCCTCCTCGTTCTTCCTGGTATCTTGGGCATGCACGCACATGTGCCTGGTGTGAATTTCAAGCCACCAGGTCTGGGACTTGAACCAGAGCCATATAGGAGTACAACGACATAACCGCTACACCATCTGCTGGTCCAAGGGAGAGTTCTTAAAAAGTGGCATCTATTCTCATCCCCTTGTTACTTGCAGACTCAGGAGCCATCCAGAGGGATGGGTCAACGTCTGGGAGGATGCAGCAGGAAGGAGTGATTCTGTCGTAGAAAACAACTTTTGAGAAAAGTATCTTTTGCTTCTCCAGTCTCTCTCCATCTCCTACTCATCTAGAGCTCACTTTCTAGGAGTGTCAGAAAGAGGGACAGATCTCTCTTCCAAAAAAAAACTCTGGAAAATGTTAGATTTTATTTAGGTCTTGCAAGATGCTGGCTGTGGCCTCCTTGCAGAGCTCATGGGATGCGTGTCCATCATGAAGAGGGTAGAAAGTGTGAGAAGAGGCAGGGAGGTACCAAGATGGGAAAGGCTGTCTGAAAACTAGTAGGGGAAGAGCCCATAACCTGAACTCCTGCCCCAGCCCAAGTTCTCTAGCCAGGAGTTGCTGTAGGTTGCAGGCACCATCTCTTCCTCTTCTGGTGGCTGCCTCTCTAAGGATTGGTAGCAAAGTACCAAGATTAAGCTCCCTTCTTCCTTCCCCTACCTGAGGTCTTACACTTGTCTCTTTTGTCATCTCCAAGCCTCTTTTCATAATCAATTCCAGATAAATGGGCAAAAAGACAGCTTCTTCCCCTGGACTGAGACCTGGGGTCAAACTAGGCCCAGGACAGGGTTGTCCAGTTGCCTTTGCCCCTCCTTCCTTGCATCCCTCCTGAAAGACTGATGGGGTAAGGCTGAGTTAGACCTTTCCATCAATCAAAACTGCCAGAAAAAAGGGAAGTTTTTTTTCATTCATCACTAGGTTCCTATCTCCTGGAAGTCTTTGGAAGGCGAAGAAATGGATCAAAGTGAACACGCTTAACATTCAGATGAAGACAAGCAAAATAGCAGTGTGCTGAGCTCCTGGGCTAGGGACCAGTATCTGGCCTTCAGGCTTCAATGCCTCTATGCAACCCTTTCAGGAGAAAAAGCCCTTGACAAGGTGCCAGGCATGATGGGAAGCAGGCTGGCTTCCACACTTATCTTTCCTCCTCTGTATCCTGACTTGAACACTCAGGATGTCAAAGAACAGTTCTTAGCCTTTGGAAGGTCAAGGATCCCTTTGATTCAGATGCAAGCTGTCTAGTCTTATCAGAAAAACACACACATGCAAACCTCCACAAAAACATGTAAACAATGTCTGTTGACTGTTCCTGATCTAGTCTAATAACCTTGGCTTAAAGAGTCTGGGGTTCAGAAGGGAGAAAAATCTGTCCAACTACTATGAGACCACTAATAAGCTTTAAATCATTATGCTAAGTGAAAGAATGCAGACACAAAGGACCACATATTGTATGATTCCATTTATATAAAATGTCTGGAATAGTCAATTCAGTGGGGGAAGGAGGAAGGGGCTGACATCTAAGGAATATGGTGTTTCCTTTTGCAATGATGAAAGTGTTCTAAAATTGTTTGGAGTGACAATTGTACAACTCTGTGAATATACTGCAAACCACTGAGTTGTACACTTTAGGTAAGCGAACTGCATGGCATGTGACTTATATTTCAATAAAATATTTTTTAAAAAGTGAACTCACAGGGTTTGTAAGTGACCACACAACTGAGCTTTAGTTTCCATTCACCAGGGACAGAAAGAACTGGCAGAAAAAATTCAGGAAAGGGTCCCTGAATGTGGCATATGGAATATGCAGGAAAGCATTCAACAAAGAATAAGATTACATATCTAATCTCAGCTTTAAGTGCAATGAAGCATCATGAAAGATTTTCAGTAGCTGTGACATAATCAGATCTACACTTTAAAAACCACCTTCTGAATCACTAAACTGTGTATTTAAAGCAGGTGAATTTTATGGCATGTAAGTGATACCTCAGTAAAACCATGGGAAAAAAATATCCCTTCAGGAGCCTGAGGAAGGACAGACTGGAAGGCATAAAGCTAGGGAGGCTGTTATGTGATGTTCCAGTGAAGTGGTGCCCATCTGTTAGGAGATGGGGGAAACTGGCTTGGGGATGGAGTGGGGAGACAATCAGGCCGTTTTGCCCAAGGTTAAGAAGCTGATGGAACCCCCTGGCTCCAGCCCTAATGCTCCCACCAGTACTACAGCTGTTCCACTGGCAGGGGATGGAGCCACTCTTCTCCCCTTCGAAGAGAAATGCACTTCAGAAACATGTTTCCAAAAATTGTTGCTAAGGGTTTTATTTCTAACAAGAGGAAAATAATAAAATAAAATTAAAATAGGCTTCAGTTGGAACCAAGTTTCTTGTTTTGCTTTTTGTTTCTCCTTTTGAACAAATTAATTACACACCAACAATCTTCTTTTATTACAACATGAACCCAGGAGGAGGAAAGGAGACAGGGGAGGACAAGGGAGGGTTGAGGTGGCTGTGAGGACAAGCACCAAAAGCTTTCTTCAAGATCACAGGGAGCCCTGTTCAGCTCCCCAACCAAGTTCCTTTAAAATAAAAAACTGTAAGCACAGCTATGTGAAGTTTCCTCCTCCTGGGTGGACAGGTCAGGGTAAGGGAGAGGGAGAAGGGGGGCAGGAAGAAGGAAAAGGGAGGGCAGGAGAAGGGAGAGGGGAGGTTAGTGTAGCATGGCCTGACCAGGGCCGGAACTGGGAGAAGGAAGGAGAGGAGATCCTCCCAGTTTGCATATGCACTGGCCTTGTCTCTGGAATGGTGCTGGCCCAGCCCCAGCTGCCCCCCACCCACCTGCCCATCCATCTGTCTATCTGCCTCAGGTGTCTGGGAATGCTGGTTAGAGGCTACCAGGGAGGGGAGACTCCAGGGGCCGGCCCCCAGGAGCTGAGGTCTGAACAATACCTTGGAGTCAGAATATAAAAGTCAAGGGACTCGGAGGTGGGCGGGTGGGAGGAGTGGCCATTCCCCCTACCTGCCCACCTTCCAAGAAGCAGGCTTGATGGTCAGAAAGAGGATCCTTGAGGCCGAAGGGGGTCTCTGTTGGGGTCTGTGCTAGGCTCAGCCACTGTCACAACTGTTGCTGAGGTGGCTGCTGTGGGCAGGGCATATGCAGTTGGGAAGTCAGAGTGGAAAAAGGGGCCAAAGGACCTGAAGTGGCCCCTAGTGCTGGTGCCAAGCCATTCTGGTTCTCCTGGGTGCTGGGGCTGCCATCGGTGGCGAGAGGTGCAGGGGGGCCCTCACCCCCAGTCTCCTCCTCCAGCTCCTCCTCCTCCTGGGCCTCCTCGGCCTCTGGCCCTGAACTCCGTACCCTCTTTGGCTCTAGCTCCTCTCGCGCTGGGTCATCGCCCTCCCCACCCCGATCCACCTTCCGCCGCCGCCGCCTCTCCAGGGCCCGGCCCCGTGCCCGACTCCCATGGCGCTCTGCCTTCTCCAGCTGTGATCACAGAGAGGCAGAAAGACAGGTTGTGGGGACCAGTGGTCAGGCCTGGGCTCCCTGCCTGCTTGGCCTGACCTCCTGGCCCTTCCCTCTCCTCACCTCCAGGAGTGTGCGGATTCGCTCAAGGTCTGGAGTCTGCCCAGCCTGCAACAGCTGCCAGATGCTGTGGTTCTCATCCAGGGTTACTTCGAGCAGATCCCCCTCCATCATGAGCTCCTCCAGGGGGGCCCGAGTTGCCTGAGGCAGTTCCAACACGGGGCCAGTCAATTGTGGCAACAGTGACGACAAGAGCTCCAGATCTGAAGGGTTGCAGGGATAGCTTGGGTTAGAAACTGCACCTGGTCCTATCCCCACCACCACACCAGAACTAAAGACCACACAGGTCACTCTGGTGGTGATATCCATCCAAAATCCTACCCACACCACACTTAGACCTACCTCTCTTACCTGAGCCCTCCTCTGGGGCTACCTTCTCAGGACTGGTCATGCTGTCTCCATTCTCCAACAAACTCTGAACCTGCCAAAAAGAACAAGAAAGGGTAGAAGTAACTGAACCAAAGAAACAAGCCCCATTCTTTTTTCCCCAATTCCAAACTTGGGATGCTTCACCTCCTGGAGGAGGAGAGCAAGCATAGGCTGCCAGCAGGGAGCAAAGTTTAGGAATCTGGACAGACAAAGTGGGGTAGGGAGGCTGGGTCAAAGATGCCTGAAAACTGAACAGATGCTAGGAGATGGGAATCTGAGGCCAAGAGCAGGGCTGAGTAGCTCACCTTAGGCATATCCTTGCCACTGCCTTCTCTGAGAGGGTCAGAAGCAGGGGCTGAAGGGTAGGTAGGTGGCTCCTCAGGCCTGGGTTCTGCCTGGAGCCGTTGGCGGAGCTCGGTCAGCCGTCCCAACAAAGCAGTCACATCCTCAGAGGCCAGAGCCTGTCTGGCACGGCCTTGCCAGCTGATGGCCCTCTCTGTGAGGCACTGTAGGGCCTCGCCCTCAGGTGGCCGCCCAGGCAGTCTCTGCAGGGCTACCAGCAGTGCCAGGATGGTCTCTAGGCGCGGGCGCCGTGAGCGCATGCACAATGGACACAGGAATTTCGTGTCCCATTCCCACCAGGCCAGCAGTGGGGATGAGGTGGGACTGGGCCTTGGGGAGCTGAGGAGGCGGGGCACCGACACACACCGCCCATGGAACCAGTCCTGACACAGGTCACATTGCAGAGCTCCCACCCCAGCAGGCACCTGCCCACACACGCAGATGGAGGCTGCAGAGGATGCTGTGGCTGATGATGCCAGTGGACTGGGCTTGGCTGAGTTGGTGCGACGCAGTTGCAGGATACCCTCTTTCTCCTTCTGTTCCCCCTCTTTGAAGGCCACGATCTGCCGTGCCCAGGACAGGAGGAGAGTAGGTCAGCAGCCTGTTCCCCCTCCCTCCTCTGGCCCCCTTAAATCAGGAAGACTAAGGCTCAGGGAGCAAGCGGTCTGCCCATGGTCACCCGGCTCAGACACTATCATTGCCAGGCTCTTGTCCCATCTTTGTCTAAGCTCCTTACCACAGAGCCTGGGTCCCTGAGGTCCTGCGCAGACAGCCCCAGCAGCTCTGTGTCAGATTTGTACAACCCCAGCTCCTTCTCCATCCACCGGCTGCGCTTGGTGCTGTCTGAGCCGGCATCTGCACACGGGCAGAGCACCTGAGGCAGGCAGACAGAGGGGGAATGACCAGGCTTCCTCTACCTCCCACACCCTCTGCTCACCTCCCTGGTGCCCCACCAAAGCCCATGTTCTCAGACACAGGGTAGACTGTGGGCTTAGGCCCCAGGCCTCACCTCTAGCAACGTGTAGCAAGAATTCTTCTTGAGGAAGGTCTTAGAAGCCTTCTCCCTCCAGGAGTGTGCTGTCAGTACCTGCAGCTCTAGCTGTCTCAGCTCTTCCAGCCCCACAGGTAGGTCTCGTCCCACAGCCACCAGGCCCTCCAAGTCATCCAAGCAGGGGTAGTGGTCACCATTCTAGGGATAGGGGCGAGAAAAAGATCAGTTCAACTTACAAAACACCCACTGATACTTACTCTACGTCTAGACCTGAACTGGGGAATTGGACTGAACTCTCAGTCTTGAGGCCAACAAAAAAAAGAACAGCTATCATCTGAAGAACACCCAGCTAGTTCTCTTATGATACCTATATCCACTGACTGGCTCAGCCAAGTATCTAGTCAGTCTCCAGACCACTAGACTAGTTATTTTATTGTGGCTTTTCTCTTCTTTTATTTTATTGTGGCTGGCCTCTTCTACCCTCTTTCAGGCCCCTTCCCCATACCCTTCCCATACCACTTGCTCCCTGCCTTACTCATCTCAACCTAACCAACACCCTCTTTTCTTCCAGACCAGCCTCACAATCCCTCCTCTCATACTGCTCACCAAACACATTCTGTCTCCTCACTATGTGCTGTACCCTGTTCCTTTCTCTAGACAACCTAGCCTAGCACAACCCAGCCTATGTGCCATCTATTCCCAGCTAGACTGAAGGTCTGACGTGGAGGGTAGGGACATAGCAGAGTCCTCACTTGGATCTCATCCACATCAGCAATCCAGGCCCGGGCCTTAGCAAGAGCTTCCTTCAAAGCCTGGATGTTAGGCAGGAGAACAGGGATGTTTTCTGCTTCACGGATTATGGCCTCAAGTGTGGCTGGGGGATGCTTCTGTCTAAAGGTAAGGAAAAAAGGGGACTCAGTCTGGAGTGGTCTGCCTGACCAGAAAACCAGCCTGACCACTAGATATATCTGCATGGGCCCCTTGGGCACCTGTTATTTCTGCTGCCATTTGGACCTCCTTGCTTGTATTCTCCAAGTGGGGAGCTGTTGGTCCCCACTTCCTTCAGACTGCATGCACCCAACTTCATCCTTTAGTTATAGCTCTTGCACCACTGTTCATGCCCCAGTCAGCCAGCCTGTTGGTAATATCTATGCACACAACCTGTGTGTCATTTGCTGCTGCAGGGTGTCAGACTGCCCTACCTATGGCATCTTCTTACCAACACCTGTCCCCCTGCTTCTGTGTGTCTGTACAATATGGGTCTGTACAACTAGTCCTTTGTATACTGTTGTATCTGTCCATCTCTGCTTCTCTGGTAGCCTGTCTTTGCCTCTATGTATATGTAGAGTTTTTAAGAAAAGGAACAAGACAGGGAGCAAGATAGAAGATAGAAGTTGTGATGCCCAAGGCCACCCATTGCAATCATTTCAGATACTCACTCCACTGACTTTTCAAGGTTAGTGCAGGTCAGAGAGAGGAAGACGCTGGACTAACCTGGCCTCCAAGCAGAGGTGGGCTTTCTCCTCCCAGCGTTCAGCAATGGTCAGCAGCTCCTGTAGCTCAGCCCGGGCCTTATCCACAGCAGGGCTAGGGGCTACGCTGGCACCCGCAACCAATAGTCCTCGCATGACAGCAAGGGTGCCCCGTCGGGCTGAGGGGGCCAACGTGCGTTTCACCTCATCCAGCCATCGCGCTTGTTCCACCTGCCGCTGGAGCTGCTGAGCCTCAGGCACCTCCACTCCCAGTTGCTGTCCCCGCTCCAACAGGGCCTGTAGTAGCCCTGGACTGGAAGGCAGTGAGGCCAGGGCCTCACAGGCCTCAGCCTGGTAGGCCTCTACCTGTTCCAGAATACCCTACCAAGAAATAGGATGAAGAAAAAATTCCTCAGCTGGGCCCACTTGGAGGTCCCACCACAAAGTGCCCTCGCCCCTCCTACTACTCTCCAATCTTTTTGGAAAAAGGAACCTAGCATGGGCTGGGCTCTCCTTCTCCAGGCTCTAAGACAGTGGTTCCTAACACTGACTCCTTGTTAGAATGCTCTGGAGAATTTGTTAAAATGCAGGCTCCTGAGGCCCACATCTAGAGATTCTTAATAGGAGGTGGTCAGGAATCTGTGCCTTATTTAATTGTCCATAGGATTCTGCTCTCAGAACAAAAAGAGCCCCTCTGCCCTAAAAAATGTGATGTTATACTGTGCTTAGTCCTTGCCCAGACCCTCATGCTCATACTGATGTACACAGGCCACTTATTTTCCCCCTACCTTCATGAGCTTTGCTTTTCAGGCCCAACAAGTATCCTTGTTTCCCCTTTCTGCTCTTTGAAACCCTTTCTTAACTCTGTATCCTGTACTCACACCCTTGCCACATGCCCCTCGAATCCCACTTCTAAGTCGTAGTAACTAGGCCCTTGCTTTATACCACATTATTTTCTCACGTGTGCATTCTTATTCTTTAAAGAATTATTTTATTTAACTTTTTTATTTTAATTTGACCAGAGAGGGACAGAGCAAGAAAGAGATGGAGAGGGAAAGTGAGAAAGCAAGCCCGCAGGTCTGGGACTTGAACCACAGTCAGCTATGTGGGAGACCAGTGCCCTTAACCACCAGACCACCTGCCGGTCCCTCACATGTACATTCTATCTTGTCCAAATACTTTCTTTTTTTGAGACAGATTTTTGCTATAGGATGCATGCGCTCGCTGGAGAGACAGAAACAGAAAGCAAGAAATCAACTCCCCTGGGAGAGATGGCCATGCCACAATCATTTCTCCTCCATTTTCCTCTTGGGATTTTGGACATGCACAACATGTGCCCAGCATGAGTTTTAAGCTGCCAGGTCCAGGACTCAAACCATAGTTGACTACATGGAAGTCCAGTGATGACTGCATGGGAGTCCAGTGATCTGCTGGTACCTACTTTTAAGATTTTTAAGGGAGCCAAGAGTGGCCAGCTACTTGTTCCCCAGGCCCTTTAATCCCTCAAGCAGCACTCCAGACCCATCTCTCCTCACCTTGACATCCCCAATCTGGTGCATGGCACAAGGCAGGTTGTTCATCTGGTCCAGAAAGGCCCGGAGCTCAGCCAGGGTCATCTGTAGACCAGTCACCCTGTGGGGGCTATGGAGTTTCACAGGTAGAGTTGCAGCTCCAAAACCAGTCCTCTCCCTCTATCTCTGTGCTAAGACCCAATCCCTTATCCTTATGTACCTGTCCACCTTGACCTTATGTACTCTACCCCAGTTCTGCCAACTGTCTAGGTTAGAGGGTTTTAAAATACAAACATATTCACATGAGGGGAAAGAATTAGAAGAAAGGGATAAACACATGCACACATTTAGGGGTGGGTGACTTAGAAATTAATTGATGGTAACAGAACTAGACTTTCCAATCTATCCTTTACTGTGAGCTCTAAAGCTGTGTGGTTGAGTAGGTTTTCACGTATCTCCTATTCTTGCCCCTGAACCTCCTATAACTCCTCTCTACACCCAAAATCCCTCAGCCTGTCTCTCAAGTCTTCAGATACTGACAAAAATAAACACCTGTAGCTTTCTTATCACTGAGGCTCTCCTCTCCATTCCAAGTTGCCTGGTCTCTTTGCCCTCCCCCCAACACCTTCAAGGCCATCTTGGCAGCT
>NW_006207942.1:103523-105199 GCF_000334495.1 Tupaia belangeri chinensis
GCTCCCTGCTGATAGCTATTCTGCCCAGTGGTATTCAGAATCCACTCTTGAAGCAATTTTCTTAGGGGCTGGATCCTCAGCAGGCTTTCTGTGCCCCTACACCTCATGCTGCCGTACCCAGCTTCCTGGCCGCTGACCAGTCCCAGAGCCCGTGAAACACAAGCCTCTGCCTCGTTAAGGCAGTTCTTCAGTCGCTGTAGCAGCTCGCTGTTAGGAAACCTCCGCTCCCGGGCCTCAGACTCTAGCGCCCTTAGCTCTTCAAGGCCTGGAGGGAGAATGAGAACAGCAAGGAGCAGGCAGTATTGAGTAAAGGCAGAGGAAGGAACTCAGGAGTACAGAAGAAAAGGGAATAAAACTTGCCTGTGGAGTCCCTCCGTCCCCCCATCACTCACTGCGCTTCCGCCCATCCTCCACCTCCAAGGCCACTCGCACTTTGTTGGCCCAGGTGTCAAAGGACTCGGCCCGAACCTTCAACTTATGCAGCATGGCAGGGAGCTCATCCAAGGTGTATCTATACCTACAGAATAGGGCAGGGACAAGCATGTCAGGACCACCTCTGTATCCTCTTCTTTCCATATTTCCTCCAGTTAGGCTCCATGCTCACCGCAGGTACTGTCGGCTACTGGAGCACTTGCAGAGGTCATTGATATGGGAAAGGCAGACCAGGCCATCTGGGCAGTCATAGCAGGCCAGAGCTGACAGAAAGCATGTGGTCTTGCACTTGATGCACTGGCGTTCATCATCTGGAAGCAGCTCAAAAGCCTCTCGCTCAGCCTCTGTGATACCCTAGGAACATTCAACACATAAACATTATCTAAGGGATCTTCAAACAGTTCATGAAAATGTTTTAAAAAATTATGCACGAGGAGTCAGTAGATGGCATAGTGGTTATGTCGCTGGACTCCCACATGCCTGACCATGGTTTTGAGTCCCAGACCCAGTAGCTTAAAAATCATGCTGGGCATGAGTGCATACATGTCCAAGATCCCAGGAGGAGAAGGGACTGCAGAGTGCCCATCTCCCCTGGGGGGTAATTTCTCACCTCCCTCTTACTATCTGCCTGTCTCTGGTAAGAACACGTACCCTATAGCAAAATCATCTTAAAAAAAAAAAAAAAAAAAGAAGGAGAAGAAAACTATGCATGGATTCAAAGAAATTTTTTTGATAAAAATATACTCATACTAACATTTTTTGTTGATGGCCAGAGGGTGCATGCACATGCCAGAGAAAGGAAAACAGAGAGGGAGAAAGAACCCCCCCCACACACAATAGAACATGGTCATGCTGCAATCCCTTCTCCATTTCTCCATCCTGTCAGGATTTGGGACTTGCACACACATATGCCTGGTGTGCTTTTCTAGTCGCCGGGGCCTAAATTTGAACTGTGCCAAAGGCCATATAAGATCTCCCTTAGTTACTAGACTATAGAGCCAGCCAGCCTCTTATTGCTTTTCCATAAACTTTCTGAAGTCCCCGGACATAGACCCATAACAGAGTAGCAGAAGCCCCCATCTTAGCCAACAGTGAGCCTCACTTGACTCAAATCGATGCTGAGGGTCTTGGTGGTTGGGAGGACACACCCAAAGGAGCATACCCTTTATTCTCAAAGCTAGAGGAATCAGATGAAACAGGGCAAGATCAGTATGGGCTGAAGCAAAGAGAATTTTATAGGGAAA
>NW_006207942.1:105219-113392 GCF_000334495.1 Tupaia belangeri chinensis
AAATCAGGCAAGATTCAGGTCAGCAGAAAGGGTCTTTTGGCTGAGAGGTGAGGAAAGTGGTGGACCAAGGAACAAGAGAGGTAGCAATATGCAGAAGTTGCCAAGAGACTGGCCTGGCTGGTATGGAGGGGGTATACTGAGGAACAACATTGGCTTCTAGCTCCTCAGAGTTATTGTGTTCTAGCACTGAGAAGACTGCTTAGCAAATAAGAAACACTGCACACACACCTATATTTACAGAAACTCAACTGTATGTGCCTATGTGCAGGATTTAAAGAAATAATTTTTTACCAACAACGTAGCTTCCAAATCTAAGTCAATGACTTCATCTGTTGCTTGGAAGAAGAAAAAGCAATCTAGGGACCAGCAGTTAGCATAATGGCTATGTCGCTGGACTCCCACGTAGTCGACTGCGGTTTGAGTCCCGGACGCGGTGGCTTAAACTCTCGCCAGGCGCGTGTGCGTGCGTGCCCATGATCCCGAGAGGAGAATGGAAGAGAGGGGATTGCGGCGTGGCCATCCCCCCTGGGGGGTGATTTCTCACTTGCTATCTCTCTGTCTCTCTCTGTCTGTCTGGGGGGGACCAGCCGCCCGTTAGCAAAAACCCCTCCAAAAAAAAAAAAAAAAGGCAACCTATTCCAAAAATGAAGGAAAAGCCAGTTATGTCCTAAAAAAAAAAGTATACATTATGGGCAATTTCAGAGCTTTGAAAGGGAAATGTTGACTTTGACAATTTTTGTCCTATACCAACTTTAACACCTAATCTCTGCATAAGCTATTAGCCCACACAGCACATTACAAATCTTGCTGTCAAGACCAGCAGATGGAGTAATGGTTACGTCGCTGCACTCCCACATAATTAACTGTGGTTCGAGTCCAGGACCTGGTGGCTTAAAACTTATGCTAGGTGTGTCTAATATCCCAAGAGGAGAATGGAGGAGAAGGGACTGTAGTGTGGCCATCCTTCCTGGGGCAGGGGTGGGGGATTTCTTGCTTTCTGTCTCTGTCGCTCTGGCGAGAACACATACTCCACAGCAAAACTCTCTCCAATGAGGGGGAAAAATAATCCAACTGTCACTTATTAGCTGTGTGATTGTGAGTATCCTGTTTAAAATGCTCTGGGCTCCAGTTTCCTTATTCTGTAAAACAGACAGAGAAGGAATGGAGTGTGGCTATGCCACAATCCCTTCTCCATTTCTCTGTTGCCCCTGATGTGTTTTTTCAAGCCACTGGGGCTGGGATTTGAATCTCATAGTTGGCCATCTGTGGGTGACCCCTTAGAATAAATGCTCAATAAGTATTCATGGTTATTAGCTCTAATTTTTAGATAAAAACACATATTTCATGGATCTATCCCATTGTACTAAGGAGCAAACTAAGTCTCAGAAGTCGTCAATAATGTGCCAAAGTGAGGATTTGACTGCAGTCAATTTTGACTCCAAAGCCAGAAAATGTTCTAAGAATGAAGCCCCTAGGCTTTTCTGAACCACAGACTCTGAGAATTCGAAAAAAAAAAAAAAAAAAAAAAGAAAAAAGGAGTCCTCTCTCCCCCAAGAAAAGTACTGATACACAATCTCTTACAGGATTCCAAGAATAGAGTGTCTAGTTCCCTTCTCTAAGATAAGGACCAGGTATAAACAATTCTGAATATAAGCTAGAGAAGATCTACTCTTGCCACCTTGCTTTGGCTTGACCCAGCTACAGGGCCATCATTTAATAGTAACGTTGAAAAGAGAAAACATGATGCCTAGAAAAGCCCAGAGCCTCACCAAATAACATAACTAAGGGGCCCCAGACTTCTACACTACTACAGTTTAATTCTCCCTATAGCCTATACTCCTGGAAGTTATTACTGGGGCTTCTGGAAAATCATGATGCATTTTTGCATAGAAAAATATGTCATGACTTTCCCAACAACCCAATATTATTGTATTATTATTATAAATGAGCTTTATAATAAGAAAATGTTACCCCCAAACAGGCAGCAAGGAATCCCTCAGGCCACCATTCTTTTTTAACCTTATGGAAAACTTGAAGTCAGTTCCCTCACCGGTCAAGAATGGAGCATGAAGAAGGCAGCTAAAACTACACAAGTAGACTTTACAGCTCTGTAGCAGCTTCTACTCAGCCACATATACAACAAACACATGCTTCTAAGAAATCCTTTAAAGTGGGATTGCCTTCTACTTGGTAATATTATTGCCCTAGTCTGAGTTACTGAACCATCAGAATGTAATAAAATGGCATTTCCTAAGAAACATTCCATAGAAAGAAACTTCAAAAAAGTTCATGGAAAAAAAATGGAACTAAAGTAAGAGTTTATTTTGATGCAAAAAAAATTTGAAATCCATGCATAGTTTTCCCATAATATATATTTTTCATTAACTTTTGCAGCTCTCTCATATTTCAATTATTCTCTTCATGTATTAATATTATCAATAGCAGCTACTCTATCACAAGAGCAGTAATAGAGGCTTTGGAATAAATCACTTTATTCATGCTTTATAACCACCTTGTAAGGTTATTTCCCTTTTATAGAGTGGGAGGCTATGAGAGATTAAGGTCTCCTAGATAATAAGCAGTGGGGTTTTCATATGATGATCCGTCTTATCATTTTAATAATGATGACTATCTGCCATACCAGCACCTGCTATGGCCAGTTACTGAATAAATACTATTAATATCTTTAATGCGCTCAACTATTCAAAATGTTAAGCATTATATAATGCCCATTTTTCAAATGGGGAAAAATGCCACTCAGTGAAGTGAACTGATTTGTCTGAAGCTGTTGGGAAAGGGTAGAGCAGAGAAGAGGATATGATTTTCAATCTAGTTCTCTTCACTGTACTCCAAGAATAGAGGTTACATAATATTCTCCTTTGTGGTATTGCCCCTGCCTCCTGCC
Source organism: Tupaia belangeri chinensis (assembly GCF_000334495.1). NCBI lineage: Eukaryota > Metazoa > Chordata > Mammalia > Scandentia > Tupaiidae > Tupaia > Tupaia belangeri. The sequence goes on from NW_006207942.1 coordinate 108,125, forward strand.
ACCCCCACCAGGCTAGTGTGAATGACCTAGGCCACTTTCTCTTCCACCCACCTTCTCCAGCAAGGCCTTCCGTAGACGCCGCTCCTCCTGCACCATGATGAACATCTCTTTGTGCACAGCTGCTGCCAGATTTAGGTCCAGCTTCTCTGGACAGGCAGCCATCTTGCAGATGAGCTCCTCGTGAGAGAAGACACAGTATCTTCGGAGCCGGCGGTAGTGCTCAATACACTGGCGCCCAGCTGGCAGCTATGGATAGATTCAAGGTTAAGGGTAGCCAGTCTGCGGCCACGTGCCTAAGCTTTCCCACGTTTTTCTTCCTGCCAGCCTACCACACCCCAGACTCACCCAATCAGCAGTGCAAAAGTTGACGGCCTCAGCAAAGTTATAGCCTTGATTGAAGCCACTGTGGTAAGCACGGGGGAAGGTAATGACGAATTCTCCTGCACACTGGTTTGTGCGGACAACCTAAGAAAGAATGGCCAACGCCACTAAGATAGAGGTTTTCCAGGGGCAGAAACCTGATCCAAGTGCAGGGTCTCTTAGAGACAAAGAAACCATTCAGAGTACAGCCTGACAATAGAATCCTAGAAACTCCAGCTCTGAAAGGAAAGACCATTGGTCATGAAGTCAGCCGATCAACTTCCCTAATCATTTGAATGAGAATTATAAATACCACTTTCACTAAGCTGGTCAAGCTTTTCTCATTAAAGTTTACTTTTATCAGTCATATATACAATTGAAATAAAAAAAGACTGTTTCTACTCTTTGTTTTCCACTTAAAATGTTTGAACACTTATTTTTTTAAATTTAACTTTATTTATTTTAATTTGATCAGAGAGGGACAGAGTGAGGAGAGAGAGAAAAGAGAGGGAAAGTGAGAAAGCAGGCCGCCAGATCTGGAATTCAAACTGCATTCAGCCATGTGGGAGTCCAGCACCCGTAACCACTGTGCCACCTGCTGGCCCCTTGAAGAGTTTTTTTAAGAATTATTTACTTAATTTTATTTATTATTTTTAAATTTGCTATAGGGCATGTGCACTCACTGATGAGAGACAGGGAGAGAGGGAAAGTGAGAAAGCAAGCTGCTGGGTCCAGGACTTGAACCACAGTTGGCCAACCACCATATCACCTCCTGGCCCCTGAATAATACCAGTTCTCCTCCGTGGACTGACAGTCTCCTATAATGATCTCCTATTTCTAGATCCCACATCTTCCTTTTTCTTGTTTTATTTTTTTGCTATGCTTGAGTACCTCCTCCAATAGCTTCCTAAGAGTTAGAAGAACGCTTCTTTATTTTGGAATGTTTCTATTCTTACTCTAACACTTGACTGCATATAGAATTCTTTTCTTTTTGAAGTTTTTTTTTTTAAAGAATTATTTGACTTTAACTTTATTTATTTTAATTTGACCAGAGAGGGACAAAGAGAGAGAGAGAAAGTGAGAAAGCAAGTCGCCAGGTCTGGGACTCAAACTGTAGTCAGCCATGTAGGAATCCAGCACCCTTAATCACCCTGCTATCTGCCGGCCCCGATTGCATATAGAATTCTAAGATGAAAATCACTTTGGAGACACTGTTCCAGTCTTCTAAATTCCGGTGTTGCTGATGAAAAAGTCGTAAGTCATTCTGATTTCTAATGCTTTGAATTAATCCTGTTTCTCTCTTAAGCAGCTTATTGAATTCTTCTGGTCCTATTGTTTGATAAAAAAATTCACATGATAAATTTTGGTATGGATCTATTTTCACTCATGTTATTTACTAGGTAGGCCCTTTGATTCTAGAAACTTAGTCCACCTGCTCAGGGAAATTTTCTTGAATGATTTTATCCTCTCAGTTTTCATCTATTCTCTCTTCTTGTAACTCCTATTATAATCTCTCTCTCTTTTTTTTTAAAGAGAGATTTTTTGCTATAGGGCATGTGTGCTCGCCAGAAAGAGACAAAGAGATAGAAAGCAAGAAATCATCCCCCAGGGGAGGTGGCCACAACCACAATCTCTCCTCCTTCATTCTCCTCTTGGGATTTTGGGCACGCACACACACGTGCCCAGGATGACTTTTAAGACACTGGGTACGGGACTCGAACCACATGGGACTGCAGTGATGTACTGATTACACCATCTGCTGGTCCCATAGGTTGTTTATCTCTTATCTGAAATGCTTGGGATGAGAAATACTATGTATTTCTTCACATTTTGGAATATTTGCATATACATAATACGGTATCTTGGGGGATGAGACCCAAATCTACACATGAAACTCATTTATGCTTCACATATACCTTATACAATTGGTCTGAAGGTAATTTTACATATTTGTATTGTAACATTTTCATTGTGCCCTGTCAGATGTGGAATTTTCCACTTGTGACATCATGTCCAAGACTAAAAAGTTTCTGACTTTGGAGAATGTCAGATTTTCAGATTAAGGAAGCTTAACCCTATTTGACTATTGAACCACATAGACAAAATTCTCTAATTTTCTCTACCTTTTCTCATTTTTTAAAAAAGATTTATTTAATTTAAATTATAATATTATTAATTTGACCAGTGAGTGATAGAGAGAGAGAGGGAAAGTGGTAAAGCAAGCCGCCAAGGTGGGACTCAAACTGTGGTCGATCATATGGGAGTCAGCACCTTAACCCCCATGCCACCTGTAGGCCCCATATTTTCTCATTTTTTTCTTTTTATTCTATTTTCTAGGAAATTTCCTCAACTATTTATTTTCAAAGCTCCCTCCCCCTTTTAATGTCAGAAGGGATGTGCACTTGCCAAAGAGAGAAAGCACCCCCTAAATATAGCATCATCATGCTGCAAATTTTTCCCTCCATTTCTCCACCTCATCATGATTTGAGGCACACATGCACATGTCCCAGCCATGTTTGTCAAACCAATGGGCCAGGATTCAAACTCCTCTTGGCCATGTGGGATCTGGCTCCCAATGTGGCCAACTCTCTAAGGTTTTTTCAGTCTTCCACTTTTGCTATCGTAATTTTAATCTCTAAGGGATTAGTATGTTCTCAGTATGCTCTTTTTAAAATAAAATAGTTCTTGCTATATTTTTTATAATATCCTGTTCTTTCATGTTTGCAGTATATCTTATTTCTTAAAATATTTATGAGGTTTGTTTTCCTTTTTAATTGCCAGAGGGCACAAACACTCACCCATGAGAGAGATAGACAAAGAGGGGGAGGGTCAGAAAACACTGGGCATGGGCATGGGCACGGGCATGGGCATGGTCAGGCCACAATCTCTCTTCCTCCATTTCCCCATCCTGTTGGGATTTGGGGCATGCGTACACACACACTGCCTTTCAAGCTGCTAGGCCAGAAATTCAAACTGCAGTTACCTGGTTATGTGGGATCCTGCTCCCTTTACCTCTAACATATGGTGATGGTCCTCTTTTCTTTTGAACTTTATTTCTCCTCGTCTAGCCTCAATTTCTCCAAGTTACTTTCTATATGGTTCTATTTCACTTTCTAGGGTTTCCTAAGCTCTCTGTTAATCTATAGCTACCTGTCTAAATTTAAGAGAAATAATCAAAAATGCTGAATGGAAACTCTGAGTACATAGGTGAAATTGTCAACTGAGTTTCACTCTAGGGTGACAAAGCTGAGTCATTCAGCTTGGGAAACTCTAGGTCTTTTCTCTAAGGCGAGATTCCCAAGAAATCTCTCCCATTTCTGCCTGTAGGTAAAAGGTCTGGGGGCCAGCAGATGACATAGTGGTTATGTTACTGGACTCCCACATGGCTGACCATGGTTCACATCTTGAACCCGGCAGCTTCAAACTCATGCAGGCACATGTGTGCACGGGTCCAAGATCCCATGAGAATGGAGAAATGACTACAGCATGGCCATCCTCCCGGGGGGTGATTTCTCACTTTCTGTCTTTCTGTCTATCTCAACAGCAAGCACACACCCCCCCCCCATACGCAAAACAACAACAACAAAATTCTCAAAAGAAAAAAAGAAACGAAAAGGTCCGACTGCCAGTAAAGGTCCGACTGCCAGTGTTCTGTGTCTTTAATTTATTTCTTTCATGAGAGAGAGAAAGAAAAGCACCCTCAATGGGTTCTCATCCCTTCCCACGAAGCCTTCCCAGATAGCCAGAATCATGGGCAAGTAAGCTTGTTGCCTAGGGCTAGCAGGTGGTGCAGTGGTTAAGACGCTGGACTCCCACATGTCTGACTACAGTAACAGACCTGGTGGCTTGCTTTCTTACTTTCTGTCTCTCTCTGTGGTCAAATTAAATAATAATAAATAAAATTAAAAGAAACATATTTTTTTAAAAGTCTCATACTTCCTGCCAGTGTTGTAACAGTCAAGTGGAAGAAGATGGTTGGAAATCTCAGCTTCCAGTATGTATAAGATGACAGATCCTACTATATTTATTATCAATTCACCATCAGTGGTACCCAGGAGACCTCAATCCAGATACCCGTTTAACCTTCTCAGAAAAAAATCTTTAATCTTTTACTAGAATGTGAAGAAGGGTCATATTTCCAACTGCCCAGTGTGGGAGGGGAATCTCATAGTTTCTTTCTTACATAGACACAAACCATTCCTAGCTGCTGCTTTTCATTTTTTCCAGAGGGCACATGTGCTTATCAGAGAGCGGGAGGGAGAGCAAGAGGGAAAAGGCACCCACCTCAGGGAATTGTTATGCCACTGATCTGTTCTCCATTTCTCCTTTCAGGATTTTGGGCATGCATACACATGCCCTCAAGCTGCCAGGTCCAGGACTGGTTATATGGTCAGTCGTATGAGATTCAGCTCTCTTAGCGACCAGGTTACAGGCTAGCCCAACCATTCCTTATTTTCACTCCATCTCTCTTTACCCCTACAATGCCTGGTGCCACTGACTACAAAACTTTGGAGAATTCTTAAGTATAAATCAGAATGGGGCAGCCCGTGGCCCAATGGTTAAGGTGGCTGGTTCCTTCACGGCCAACCACCATTCAAGTCCTAGACCTGGCAGCATGAAAAAACATCCTAGGTGCATGTGCATGAGTACCCAAAATCTTGACAGGAGAAGAAATGTATAAAGGGTTGCAGCGAGGCTTTCTTGTTGCCTCCACTACCCTCTGGCAGGTACATGCACCTTCTAGAAAATTTAAATAAATCAATCAATTTGGTTCTCAGATAGCTCAATATTGGCTTAGAATTTCTCATCTATCGGCTTTCTAGTTACAAAAATGTTATTACTGTCTCTTCTAGTTTCCTCCAACTCTGATTTTTTTTTTTTTTTTTGGAGAGGTTTTCACTATAGGGC
>NW_006207942.1:113722-114295 GCF_000334495.1 Tupaia belangeri chinensis
TTTGAGTCCAGGACCCAGTGGCCCGAGAAACATAACAAGCACATGTGTATGTGCCCAAAATTCCGAAAGGAGGGAGATGGAGAAGAGATTGCAGCATGACCATTACCCATGGGGTGTGCTTTCTCCTCTTTCTCTCATCATTCTCTTGCAAACGCACATGCCCCATGGGAAAAAAAATAAATAAATAAAAACAGCCCTGGGCCAGTCCTACAACCTAGTGATTATGGGGAGCTGGATTTTACATGGTCAAGAGCAATTTGAATCCTGGTCCCGAGGTGTTGGACATATGTATGTGTATGCCCCAAGTCCTGGCAGGATGGAGAAATGGATGAGAAGGAATTGTGGTATGACTACACTCCATTGAGGGAGAAGTATTTTCTGCCTCTCCCCTTCTCTTTCTGGTGAGCATGTGTGACCTCTGGCAATTTAAAGAAAAAATTCCTTTGTATCATCTTAGTGAGGTTTCAATAACAAATGAAAATGACCAGTTGTATGTTTAATTTGTCATTTTTGCCAAGAAGTCTCACAAAAAGTTTTTTTTTTTTTTTTTTAGATAAAAACTCACTGCGCGGC
>NW_006207942.1:115721-116562 GCF_000334495.1 Tupaia belangeri chinensis
CACGTGCGCTCGCCAGACAGACAGAAAGAGACATAGAGACAGAAAGCGAGAAATCACCCCCCGGGGGGATGGTCACGCCGCAATCCCTTCTCCTCCAGTCTCCTCTTGGGATCTTGGGCACACACGCACGCACATGCGCCCGGCGTGAGTTTCAAGCCACCGGGTCCGGGACGTGAACCACGGTTGACTACGTGGGAGTCCAGCAACAGCCATTACGCCAATTGTTGGTTCCCCCAACTCTGATTTTTTTAACCTAAAATTCCCAGGCACTGGCTCTACAACCTGGTGGTTAAGGCAGTTAGATTCCACATGGCCAACCACATGATTTGAGTCCAGGACCCAGTGGCCTGAGAAACATAACAAGCACATGTGTATGTGCCCAAAATTCCGAAAGGAGGGAGATGGAGAAGAGATTGCAGCATGACCATTACCCATGGGGTGTGCTTTCTCCTCTTTCTCTCATCATTCTCTTGCAAACGCACATGCCCCATGGGAAAAAAAATAAATAAATAAAAACAGCCCTGGGCCAGTCCTACAACCTAGTGATTATGGGGAGCTGGATTTTACATGGTCAAGAGCAATTTGAATCCTGGTCCCGAGGTGTTGGACATATGTATGTGTATGCCCCAAGTCCTGGCAGGATGGAGAAATGGATGAGAAGGAATTGTGGTATGACTACACTCCATTGAGGGAGAAGTATTTTCTGCCTCTCCCCTTCTCTTTCTGGTGAGCATGTGTGACCTCTGGCAATTTAAAGAAAAAATTCCTTTGTATCATCTTAGTGAGGTTTCAATAACAAATGAAAATGACCAGTTGTATGTTTTATTTGTCATTTTTGCCA
>NW_006207942.1:116601-119806 GCF_000334495.1 Tupaia belangeri chinensis
AAAAGTTTTTTTTTTTTTTTTTTTAAGATGAACATTCAATGCTGGTCAAGACAGAGTAAAATAGGTATAGAGCTGGTAAGAGAATAAATTCTACTCTATGGAAAGCAAATTTGCTAATATATATAAAGAACCTAAAATGTGAAGCTACCCTTAAAGCACAGCAGTTAAAATTGCTGTGTGTAGGCACCCACATCCCACATAGCCAACTGCATTTCAAATCTTGGCTCCAATGGCTTGAAAAATATTTTAGGCACATGTACACATGCCCCAAATGTTGGTAAGACACAGAAATGGAGGAAAAGGGATTGTGACATAATCACATCCTGTCGAGGGGTGCTTCCTCTCCTTTCCCCAGTATATCCTCTGGCAATTAAAAAAATAAAAGAATCTTAAAAAAAAAAATCCAGGGCCAGGAGGTGGCAAAGTGGTTAAACTGCTGGATCCCACATGGCTGACTGCAGACCCTGCGTGCCCCAAATCCTGAGAGAACGGAGAAGGGATTGCAGCGTAGTCATCCCCCTTTGGGGAGATGCTTTCTCACTTTTTCTTTCTTGCTCTCTTTCTCTATTTCTGTCTCTGTGGCAACAACACAAACCCTAGAGCAAATTAAAAAAAAAACATTCCTAAGGTGTTAGTTGATATCAAGCAATTCAACCCAATAGTTTCTCTGTAAGAATTCTTGTTGATGTGTATAAATACAATGTATTATATATCAATATATGTAGTATCATATATCCATATATGACACACATATATATGTAGTTACCAGAGGGCATGTGCACCCACCAGAGAGACAGAGAAAAAAAGGGGAAAGCACCCTCTCAGTGGGGTGTGGTCATTCTGTAATCCCTTCTCCATTTCTCTATCCTATCAGGATTTTGGACATGCACACACAGGCACCCAGCATGTTTTTCAAGCTTCCAGAGTCAGGATTTGAACTGCATTTAACCATATACAATCTGGCTCCTTTAACCACTAGGATACAGGGCCAACCCAACACACCTTCTTAAATACCCAGTTTGTTGTTCCTTTGGAATGCCTTGAATACTTTACTTGCTTACTCCTCTCTGTGCTTCACTTAACAGTGCATATTCAAAGGCAAGGGCTGGTTTATTTACCTTCAGGGTGTTGACCAGAGACCTTGTACACAGAAGGAGATCAAGCCATACATGCTGAATGATTTAATCCTAGCCTTAATTTAATAGCTAGAACAACAAAGTCTCAAAGAAGCCTTGAGTAACAAAGCCTAGAGCAGAACCTACTGTTTCTGACTCTTAAGCTCACCCTGCACCCTCATTTTGGCAGTGTCACTTTAAAGTTTCTTACGTAGTTGTTTAGAAAAGAAAAGCTCTCTGAATAGTTCTGCAGCTATTATTTAAAAATGACAACTGACAGAAACAAAACAAAACAAAAAGTTCATCAACTAGTAATTAAATATTTTTGGACTATAAAAGGAATTAAGTTCAACATGCTACCACACAATGAACCACATAAACATGCTAAGTAAGTAAAGTCAGACACAAAAGATCACATATTAGTTCATCCATTTATTAGACAGTGTATTTATGTGGACTGTCTAGAAAAGGCAAATCTATAGAGAGACAAAAAGCAGATGAGTGGTGGCCTGGGACTAGGGGGCTGGTATGGAGAGCAAATGCAAACGAGCCTGAAAGATCTTCCTGGAGTGATTGATAGAAATGTTCCAAATTGGGCCAGCCCCGTGGCCTGATGGTTAAGGGAGCTGGATTACATATGGCTGACTACGCAGTTCAAATTCCAGCACCAATGGCTTGAACAACACACCAGTCATGTGCATAGCTGCCCACAATCCCAACAGGATGGAGAAATGGAGAAGAGATGTGGCGTGACCACACTTCATTGCGTGGTGCTTTTTCACCTCCCACCCACCCCACCTCTGGCAATTAATATAAAAAAAAAAAAAAAATGCCCTAATTTGTAGTAATGGTTGCACTACTCTGTAAATTCACTAAACTGTTCACTTGAAATGGGTGAATTTTATGGTTATCTAAATCATACTAAAAGCAAATAAGCTTTTATAAAAAATGATTATAAATATTCCATAGCATAGAAATAAAAAAAAAAATCACTCTAGACAAGTGCTATCCAAGAGAAATATGCTAGGCACATGTGTACTTTTAAACTCTTTAGTAGTCTTATTTATTTATTTGAGAGATTTGTGCTAGAGGGTGCACGGGCTTGCCAGAAAGACAAAGATAGACAGAGGCAGAAAGTGAGAAATCATCCCCCCCAGAGTGGATGCCCCTGCTCCTCCATTCTCCTTTTGGGATTTTGGGCACACACGCCTGGCGTGAGTTTCAAGCTGCCAGGTCCAGGACTTGAACCGCAGTCAGTCACGTGGGAGTCCAGCAATGTAACCATTACACCATCTGCTGGTCCCAGCAGCCTTATTTAAAAAGTTAAAAAAAGGTAAAATTAATTTCACTGTGATTTATTTAGCTTAATATATCCACAATAATATTATCATTTCAATGTGTAACTGGCACACAAAATTATTACTGAGATACTTCACATTCTTGTTTGTACTCAGTCTTGAAATTCAACATGTATATTGTACTTTGAGCATATTTCACTTGAGACTAACCACATTTCAAATGCCCAACAGCCACTTGTTGCCTGTCGCGACCAAACTGGATGGTGCATTCTAGACCATTAAACTTACGAAAGAAATCATAAAATCCATATGCTGATTATTGCTATGTCAAAATTTATATAGAAAACTATACATGGAAAAACATAAAATGTTTACAGTAGCAGAAACAGGAATGATTGATTTTCAGTCTTTTGTAAAGGAGACATGTTTCCTTTTTAATGAAAATAATACTTACATTTCATATCTATAAAAAGAAATGGCCTTCTCCTACCAAAAGGGAAGGCGGGAGTGTAGGGAGACTAAAGATAGCTATGAGGAGAGCTCCAGCTGGCTAAACTGCAGCCTGCCAGCACAAGAACATGAAAATCACAGATGCCTTGGATTAGTGCGGTACTGCCAAGTCTAAGGACCTAGAGACATTGGAAACTACCTATAGGAAGGGCAGGCCAGATAGGGCAGGGTGGTGAAGCACTAGCTGGCCAGAGAACTGGTGAGCTACGATCAGAAAAAAATGCTGTGGAGGCGGAAGATATTAAAAAAAAAAAAAAAAAAAAGAGGGAAGGATTAAAACAC
>NW_006207942.1:119818-121635 GCF_000334495.1 Tupaia belangeri chinensis
TACTATTATTATTATTTTATTTTTATTTTTGGAGAGATTTTTGCTTTGGGGCGCACACACTCACCAGAAAGACAGAAAGCAAGAAATAGCCCCTCCCCGGGGGGGATGACTCCACTACAATCCCTTCTCCTTCATTCTCCTCTCAGGATTTGGGGCACACACGCAAACGTACCCAGCATGAGTTTTGTCTTTTTTTGGGGGAGAGGTTTTTGCTATAGGGTGCATATGCTCGCCAGAAAAAGAGGGACAAAGGGATGGTCACAACACAATTCCTTCTCTTCCATTCTCCTCTCAGGATCTTGGGCACACATGCACATATGCCTGGAGTGAGTTTAAGCCACCAGGTCTGGGACTCGAACCACAGTTGACTACACAGGAGTCCAGCAACATAGACATTACACCAACTGCTGGTCCCCCCAGCATGAGTTTTAAGACGCCAGGTCTGGGACTTGAATCACAGTCAACTATGTGGGTATCCAGTGCTATAACCATTATACCATTTGCTGGTCCCAACCTTCTAGTATAGACATCTTAGCTGCCTGAAGATACTCCTCTTCTCTTACAATTTTTCTTGGCATATAAAGTCAAGGACTGATGCTGTACTACAGGTTGGGAAGAGAAAGTCTGAGGAAATGTCAGACCCAAAGTGTCTACCTGTGAAGCAGCAGAATTGCAAGAGCCCTTGATTATCTCAGTCCTTCAATGGAGTCAGGCAGAGAGGGACAAGATAGTCCCCCTCTGAGTGGAAGGTTACCTGAACTCTGTAGGATGCCTCTCCCTGTTCAATTTCCTAGACACCTCAATCACTGTTTAAACATCACTAAAATATATAACAGAAAATATTACTTACAGAGTACATAATATATACAAGACGACAAGAAGAAATTTCGAATGAAAACCAGACTTAGTTCAAAGCCCTACTACACAGATGTCCAGGGATATCTCAAGAAGACATTAACTCAATATTTACTGACTGTCAACACGTAAGTGGTAATGTGGCCAACGTCAGAGGGAATGGAAGGGGGGAAGGAGGAGTAGCATAGACTAAGACTTAAAGCAGAGATGGAGAATATACAGATTCCCTGTTCCTACAGGACTGCTGATTAGGTTGTTCAAACAGCCACACCAAATTATTAGTCAATGCTAATCAATGCTAGAAATTCTGAGAAATAGTAAGTCCCTAAAGCCAGGTTGTATATTCAGCAAAACATTTTATAGGGTGAGAGAGAAGTATGCATGGAAGGAAGATAGGCCAGGACTCTGGGTTCAACTTTCGACCTGTTAAATAAGTAAAAGACCTATCCATTGCTCTGAGAAGGGTAATAATATGCAAAGTATGACAAAGACAAACCACTAGTTGTCCCAATATTCATTCTTGTTTTCTTTCATAAGTATGACTTCCAATTTATAGATGGTTCATGCCACCGAATGTAAGAATCACACCCCCCGGTTTCCCTTGCAGCTAGATGTGGTCATGTGAACAAGTTCTCACTAACAGGAGCTGAATGGAAATGTGTACTCATTTCCTTCTTTTACTGACTGGAATATGTACATGTAATAAGCCATACACAGGTTATAAATTACCCTTAAACATTTGGCCCAGAGGGTTCACCATCACATTGTGTATTTAACCACTATTATTTTTGTTTTTTTTTTTTATCATAAGAATTACTTTATTTAACTTTATTTATTTATTTAAATTTGACCAGAGAGGGTCAGAGAGAGAGAGAGAGAGACAGGGAAAGAAAGAAAATAAGCCACCGGGTCCAGGACTTGAACTGCAGTCAGCCAAATGGGAGTGCAGCGCCCTTACCTAC
>NW_006207942.1:121656-137391 GCF_000334495.1 Tupaia belangeri chinensis
CCAAAAAAAAAAAAAAATCATATATTTGATTTTTTCAAAGAATGATTCTACTTAACTTTATTTACTTATGTATTTATTGTAATTTGGTCAGAGAGGGACAGAGAAAGAGAGAGAAAGAAAGCAAGCCACCAGGTTCAGGATTTGAACCGTGGTTGGCCAGTGCCCTTAACCACCAAGCCACCTGCTGGCCTTTAACCACTATTATCCTGGTTCTCTATTACAGCGGTTAAAACCATAGCTCAGGGCCAGTAGGTGGCATGGTGGTTAAGGTACTGAACTCCCTCATGGCTGACTGTGGTTCAAGTCTCGGGCCTGGCAGCTTGCGCACATGCAGGCGCTCTCTCTCTCTCTCCCTCTCTCTCATTCTAGATCTGGCAGCTTGCTTTCTCACTTTAAAAATAATAATAATAAATAAAATTAAATAAAAATAACTCTTAAAAAAAAAAACACCATGGCCCAATTAAGACAGAACAGGAATGGGAAAAGGGCAGGGGTAGATTCCAAACCAGGACAGCCACCACCACTACAAAGGACATCATTAAGTCATTCTGACCCCTTGCCCTTATGTCCTGGGCACTCACCGGCACGCCATGGGACATGAGGGTATTGGGATTCATGAGGGTGACAAGTTGGTGCAGGAGGTCAGGCTGGCTATCAAAGAGTTCAGGTGTCAGCTTCTTCATCACTTCTTCCAAATGTTCTGCTGCCAGTGATGGTACCCCATACCAGGTCTTCGGCTCACCCCTGTGCAGGTTGAAATGAGGATACACAGAGTGGTTACACATGTGGTGATGTAGGAATCCCACCCTGACTGCCTCCCTAACTCCCCAGGGCACACCCCTCACCAGTGGAGGTAGTTAATGGAGTAACTCCAGTGATCTTCAATATGCCAGCAAAATGCTGAGAAAACCATGCCTACGTAGAGCCAGGGCACCTTCATGCCAGAGATATCTGCATTGATGTGGCACAGTACAGACTGTTCCAACACTGGCATCACATTCAGGTTCCAACCACTGGTAGCATATTCCTGTTAGGCAAAGTATTTGTGCAACTTAGAAAGTTATGTTAGGAATGGAGATTTTAAATTATTTGTTTTGACCTAGGGAACCTAAATTTTAAGGTCACAAACTTTTTTGAAACATCTAAGAAATATCTATAGCGCCCCCCCCCCACTAAGAAATATTCATAGCCCCCCCCCCCCCCTCGCCAAATGTATTTCAATTCATCCACTTCGATTTCAGGGAGCTTTACAGATATTTCCACCTACCAAAACAATACTATCTGCAAGTTAAAAATCCCTACTCTGGACAAAAATGCACCCTTCCCTTAAGGTAGGCCTAGGCCATTATTTTTTCCTGCACATATGAATCCTATTCCTTGAATATTTCTTACGAATGAACCAGGCACCCTGCCACGTTATTTCATACACTTTTTCATTTGATTCTTTTTTTTTTTTTAAAGAGAGTTTTTTGCTATAGGGTGCATGTGCTTGCCATAGAGACCGAGACAAAAAAGTAAGAAATCACCCCTCAGGGAACATGGCCAGGCCACCATCCCTTCTCCTCTACTGTCCTTTCAGGATCTTGGGCATGCACAGACATGTGCCCAACATGAGATTTACACCATCAGGTCCAGGATCAAATGAGTCGACTATGTACAAGTTCAGCAACATAACCGTTATGTCATCTGCAAGTCCCTTCATTTCATTTTTTTTTTTTTAAGAATTCTTTTATTTATTTTTTTTATTTATTTTAATTTGACCAGAGAGGGGGGGGGGGAGAAAGCAAGCCACCAAGTTTGGGACTTGAACCATGGTCAGCCATGTGGGAGTGTCTAGCCCCTTAACCACCACACCAGCTGCAGGTCCCCTTCATTTAATTCTTACAAAAAATATGCAAGGTAGATAAAGAAAAAGGTGCAGAAGATGAAAAGAACCTATCTTATCTCTACATATCCTGAATACTAAGCTATATTCTTTCTTATCTTTTTATTTTTAATGATGGAGGTCACATTGTGTGCCAGAGCGAGTGAGCAAGGGTGCGCATGCTCGCAAGCGCATGCCTGACCGCGCACACACCCTCACAAGGGCCCTTTCCCTTCTGCAATAGGATCTGATCATGCTGCAATCCCCTCTCCTCCATTTCTCCTTCTAGTCAGGATTTTGACTACATGCACAGACAACACCTAGTGTTTTTCAGGCCTCTGGGGTCGAATCTGAACAGTGGTCAGCCATGTGGAATCCAGTTTCTTCTACATAGCACTTAACCACTGCACTATGGGGCTGGCCCTTGGCTGTGCTTTTACACGCATTTCACCTGAATCTCACAGCAACTATGTAAGGCATAATTACCTTCATCTTAGAGAAATACTGAGTCTGTCAGGGACTAAATGACGTGCCTAAGCTCACGAAGCTGACATGTAACCACGAATCGCCCATCCACTCACCTCCTCCTCAGGGGTTAAGTGCCGCTTGCTGTCACTGACAGGGAAACCACTGCCAAATTCTTTGGAATGGATGTCAGCCCCATACTCAACAGTCACATCTTCCTCAATGCTATTCACCAGCCGCCAGAACTCCTTCTCCACAAGTTCTGTGGGCACCATCTAGGGGAAACAGAAGTAGTAGACGACTATGGCCCATCATATGGCAGCCCCATTGACCCAGATGAACTGAGCCCATCAAGCACCAAAATTTACAACATCCCAGCCCTCCATCACCTACGTGCACAGGCATGTTGAAGTAGTCAGCTTTAAAGGAGTCGGCCATCTCGCCAAAGCTCTGCAAAGTGTATTCCCGGGTAGCCTGCTCAAAGCCAAAGGCTTCAGGGGGCCGTTTACACTCCTGAAACCCAATGCAGAACATGTCACCAAGACAGAAGCATAGAGGTGGAAAATCCTCTATGAGCTAGAATATGGTCTAAGAGTAGGGAGGGAGAACCACCTTAGGTCTGTGCTCAAGGCCCCTGAGGCAGGTCTTATTATAAATCTACTTTTTTCTCTTACCACTTCAGCTTATGTATTCTTTTATTTCTCAAGTGCACTTCCATCATGCTTTTGCTCATAGTTTCTCCCTACTGGAAGGTCTCTTCTTACTTTGTTTCAATGATTCTTCAAAACTCAACTCTAGTACTACAGCCTTCAGGAAGTCCCCCACCACTATAACTCATGTTCTTTTCTGCCTTTAGGACTTCACTATCTAAACCATGTGCTATGACCCAAATATGCTATCCTTCTGCTCTTCTGTCACCAATTTTTCTCTCTAGCTAAAATGTGAGTTTATGCAGGGCACTTAGGGAAGCTTTTTTATGCTCAGACTAGAACTGTAAGCCTGGGAAAATGGCACTGAATATTCTTGTACCTTGGAGGACAGAAAAGAAAATGACCAGCTTCTATAGTGTCAAACTCTACACTATTCCTCTTCTTTAGACTTGGATCTACCTCACTTTGTACCTATGTTCATGGATGCAGCCCAGAATCAGAGATGCCTTACTCCTGCCTGAAAAATAAATGTCAATCTGGCCAACTGGCTTATAATCACTTAAAAAACAGACCCAAGGAGAACCTACAGTCTTCTTGTCCATGATACTGTTGGTGTTCAAACTTCTTTCCACTAGAATCTCTACCTCAGTCAAATCCATTATATACTGCTCTAGTCTTTCGTCATCTGTGTGTGCCTGTTCATGTATCTGTGTGCATGTACACAACTGGTATTTACAACCACAGGTGAATCTCTAAGATAAGCAAGAGACCAAAGGGAAATGTAGGTGACGAGCACCAAAAATTTGGATAAAAGTAGAAGGCTCATGAAAATCTGCCAGACTTCCCTGGCCTTCACTGATGCTTCAGCTACTCTCCTTCCTTCCCCTCTCCACACTATACACACTCTACTGCTGTTCCTCCATTCCCCACCCCACCCCATGCCCCGCCACCCCCCATCTGGAATGCCTTCTGACCTCTTATAGTTAAAGTCTATATCCCTGCAAATCAACCTAAATATCACAATAGGAGGAAAATAACTGAATAAAGGTTGAACACCCCTAACCTAAAAACCTGAAATAATCCAAAATCTGAAAGTTTTTGAGCACTGACATGTTGCCACAAGTGGAAAATTCCACACTTGGCCTCATATGAGAGTCAGTCAAGACACTACAATACAAAAATATCATATAATGGAACCAACAGGTGGCATGGTGGTTAGGGGCACTGGACTCCTACATGGCCAACTGTGGGTCGAGTCCCGGACCTGGAAGCTTTCTTTCTCTCTCTCTCTCTCTCTCTGTCCCTCTCTGGTCAAATAAAGAAATAAATAAATAAAATTTTTAAAAATTATATATATATATATATATATGTATATAATTACCTATATATGTGTGTGTGTGTATGTCATATATAATTACCTTGAGGCTTGAGATGTACATGAAATGTAAATGAATTTTATGTTTAGACTGGGGTCGCATTCCCAAGGTATCTCATATGTTTATGCAAATAGTCCAAAATCCAAAACACTTGCAGTCACATGTGTTTTAGATAAAAGGGATACCATAAATAGTATACCCATATAATAGCTACTCTAAAAGAAAAAAAAAATAATAACCTGAATAAGTTTAATAAAACCAAAAAAGATTGTGAAATTATAAATGAAAACACATTAACAAGATCCCAAACTTGTTAAAGATAGTTGTATATAAACACAGCAAAAAGATGAGAATATACCAGGTCATCTCTAGGTGGTGGAATGATAAGTAATTTGTCTGTTTTCCAAGCTTTCTTTAAAAAACAACAATAAAAAAATCAGAATACTTAGAAATCAAAAGAACATTTTCTTCATATTCCTGTTGTCTCATTCCTGATGTCTTCCTCAATTATCACCTTCAGTTATTTTTCTATCCTCTGAATTTGTAAACCCCAGTTTTTCACACACTTTAACATGAGCTTATGTATTACCACATACAATCTACTTAATCATGCTGCTTAGCTCCCTAGGTGGTGAAAATTCCCAGAGGACAGAAGCAAATGTTGAGCCTAATCCTCCTTTCTTTCTCCCCAAACTCTGCCCAGCCTAACTCCATATACCCCAGAGATCCAAAACCTAAGACTATGGCTGAGCCAGGAGGCTGCCCTCAGTAAGGCCAGATGAAGGAAAGTAAGGGTATCCTATGAAACAGATGTGGACTGATTATCGGAGGCCTTACCGCCATGACACACTTTGGGCACCGCCAGACACCCTTGGGGATCTCAGGAAGAGGAGGCAGCAAGCAGAAGATATGGTAGTTGTCATCACAGCCATCACACAGCAGGAGCTTGTCATCTTCATCCCCTCGGGAACACATGCGGCACACGTATGACTCAATCTGCCAGGGGAGGGAACAAAAGTTAACCTAAGCCCTGTCCAGCCTTCAAACATCAGGCTCCTCCAGACAGTACCCTAGTCCAGAGAGGTCCCACTGGAAATGCACTGTGCTTACTGGGGTATCATTCATGGCCCTATATCATTCATGGCTCATCGCACTAGGCCTGGAGTTCAACTGTACATGTGTACCATATACCATATCCCCAAACAAGCAGGCAGAGCTATGAGTGCAATTTTTACCATTCAGTGTTGAATTCCCTCTATTGTATTCATTCAACAAATACTTGATGAACCAGTGTTGAGCACTATGCTGGATTCTGTGGTACAAAGATGGGTGATATGGTATCTGCCTTCCAAGGGCTCTCTAGAGACATGTGTTCATGAAAATTAAAAACTACCAATGGTGGCCCAAAAAAGGAACTGTGGAAGCCTAGAGGAGGAAACAGTTAAATCAGCTGGAGATAGGAGGAGTGGTCCTGAGGAAGGACGTCACTAAAAAGGTGAAACTTATAACTGGCTGAAACCTGAAGGAAAATTGAAGCTTGGCAACGGGGCAGAGCACAGGCAGAGGATACACCAAGTGCTTAAGGACAGAGAAATGAAAGAGCATGGTGCATCTCAGGGTAAAAAAAAACAAACATACCTAAAAGTAGTTCAGTGTAGCTATAGCAGAGGAGTGAGGTGGGCAGTGCTGGGGAATGAAGCTACAGGTCAGCAGGGACTGGATCATGCATAGTTATGAGGAGCTTAGCCTTTATCCTGAAGCAATGGAAAGTGAGTCTCTTTTTCTGGACCTTCCAGCACTTCATCTTGACATCACTTGATCACCCTTTCTTGTTCTTTGTTCCATGTTGGCTTTGTTTCCCCAATTAGGTGAGCTACCTGAGGGCAGGGACCACCAGGCCTGCTTTTCTGCTTAATACAACCTGGTCCAGTACCATGCTGGGAAAATGCTCATTGAAGGGATGAGAAGCAGAGCATTAGGAAGTCTGGGCTAGGTCCTTACAAACTGGGCATTGCTGTGGTTCCTCCGCAGTCGCATGGTCATCTTGGTGCAGGGCTCTGGGCTATGACTCAGCTCCTCCTTGCTCTCCAGGAAGGTCTTGGGTGAGGCTGATTCCACCTTCACATCCACCCCTGACTCCTCCTTCACCACTACGGTAGGGGGACACTCAGGCCCTTCCTTATCTGGTAGAGAAAAAAGTGGCTCTAGACATAGGTCTGGGACACTTCGGAGTCTGCTTCCTCTCCCCAGGTAAGGCCATCCCCAGCTTATTAGGCCTCACCTTTCTTCCGTAGAGTCTTATCCTTAGCCATAAGGCCCAGCCCCATCATTTTAGGGCCTGCCCCATATATTTGTAGCTTCTTTAGCTCTGGATTCTTTTCAATGTCTTCCTCTGTGGGTTCCGGCTGTGAGAAAAGAAGGGAATGAATCAAAACTGCTATCTGGAGCCGACTGTTCCATTCTAGAAGAACAATAGTCAGATTATATATCACCTGATCATGCTAGGGACTAAGGCACAGAAGGGGCAGGGCAAGAAGTCAGAGTTGCTTTTTGGAGAATAAGGGTAAATGAGCTCCCTCTTCAGTCCTCTCTTGGAAAGCAATTAAAGACCGGGTCTCAGTTTTCCTAACTTTAAATGAAGAGTATTTACTCCTATCTTATAACTGTAAGGAAGTTTAGGGATAACATATATAAGTGCCTGGTATTACCAATAAATATCAGTGACTAATATGATCTGCTAAATTACATGTTTCAATAAGCCCAGGGATCTGTATCTTGTTCTCTGCTATATCCCCAGTACTGAGAAGAATGCCTGGCACATAAGCTTCTGTCTGAAAATAGGATATAGGTAAGGAGAAAGAAGAGTTCTACCTCTCTGAGCAGAGCAAGTCAGGAAAGGAGCGAAACAGGCAAGAAGGCAAACATGCAAAAGATGTGATCAAGACCAAATTCAGCAGCTCAGCTAAGAGTGGAGAAAAAAGCAAGAATGAAACCAGAAGGAAGTACACTAACATTTGGAAGAACTCAAAATGAGAAAAGAGAGAATGGAACAGGGAATATAGCCTTGGCAAGAGGGAAAAGGAAGACTTTCTCCATCCAAAGCTCTAAGTTAGAAGAAGAGTACTCACATCAGGTTGCAGTCTCTTGGCGCGCCGGCCATAGCTATTGAACTTGGAAGGTTGCACAGACTGTCGAAGGGGGATGCTGTGAGGTTTATATTCCTTGTCTTTCTCCTCATTATCAAATGGACGTGTGTTACACTGCTGGGGACAAGACAGGGGAGGGTAAGGGTCAGGGCATGGGGCTCCAGCCAACCAACAGCATGGACTTCTATCTACCCTCACCCAGTGAAAACCAAAATCATGGTCTACCAACCTAGCCAACATCAGTAACTCCTATTCAACTGTTTTTCATCACATCCAGAACATACTTTAGGAAGCCTTCTTAGTTCCTTTGCTTAAGTCATTCCTTCTTCTAATCATCTCCCCAAGTAAATTAGACTCCACCTTTTCTTAGACTTCTCTAGCCCCGAAGAGCTTGCCCTTCTCTAAATTCCTCTATCAGTTAAGACCTTGCCACAAAACAGATAGTAGGCTGGCCCTACATATAGCTCCAGGACCTCTAACCCTTGGTAGTATGGGAAGAAAATAAGCACCACTAGGAAAGGGTAGAGGTTTCCAGTCTGTTGTACCAGTTCCACATTAAGAGCAAGTGTAGAAATCTGTGTCTGAGGGTAAAGCCTCACTCCGCCCTCACCCTGGCATCCTCACCACAAGGTTGGCTCCAGACTGGTACATCTCATAGGGATAAACAATGCGTTCATAATGGGAACGTAGCAGGGAGCCAATATTTTTGCCTGGTGGGTAGTTGAGGCGCTGGGCCACCCGGGCCCACCGACGGTCCTTGCAGATGGCTTCATAACCACCTTCCTCCACCACAATCTGAAAAGACAAGCAGGAAGGGACATGGATGTACTATAAGTTCATGAGAGAGTAGAACTGTAAAAAGGGCAATGAGGACAATGCCAACCCCTCACTTCACTAGGGACTATCCCCTTATCCCAACCTTAAATTGTAGCAGAAGATGTGAAAACATTCTGATGACACCTTATATGCTACCAGGCTATGCCCTTCATTGCAATCTAGAGATCCAATATCCAAACCACGGGTGCCCACAGAGTACCAAAGCTACTGAGGTCAAGGTTGGGGGTGTTTGGGGAAAAACCTGTTCTTACTTTGCTGAGGCTGTAGAGATCCAAGATCCGCCGTTCTACATTGGGAATCTTTAAGGAGGAGCCCTGGATTTCCCAGAATTTGGCAATCTGGTCCAAGTAGTTCAGTTTCACTCTTGTCTGGGCCTGAAGAAAAAATGGCTAAGAGGCTGGCCACCCTCTTCCCCTGACCCTTGTCTTCTGGCCCAATCTTAAAGAAGAGAGAGAGTACAGTGTAGCCCACATAAACTACCTAGCACTTCCCCCAATGTACTTAATCCCATGTTCTAGACAGTGCTTAGCCCTACCTCTCTCATCTCTGTCATCTTCTAATCAATCAGAGAAGCCCAAGGTCTCAAAGAGAGGGTCAAAGTCAAAACTTTACATGCATTCCCTCTCAGTCTCCCTGATAGGGTCATGTATTAATTATCATGTTCTGATAATACTCAGATGAGGAAACAGAGACTCAGAGGAGGAGTTAACTAATACAGCAAGCACCAAGGTATTTGGATGTTAAGTAACTTAGTTTTAGCTTTCCTTCTGCTATATGCTGTATAGCCTGGGCAAATCAGTTCTACTCTGGATACATTTACTATCATTATTATTATAGGAAAATAAAAAAACTGCCCCGTCCACTTACCCAAGAGGGGTGGACTTAATGAGAGGACCAGTGAAGGCCCTCTGGAAACTCTGGAATTATATCTAGGTATGTTTCAGAGAATGAAGGCTCCAAAAAGGAGCACATTCACGTCCTTATGCACTGCTAAAATTGCTCTGTGACAGCTGACAGGTGAAGAGTGCAGATTATAGATGGAATGGCATGAAAAACTAAGAGATGTGTACTGAAGTAGCACTGGCATCTGGCCAACCCAGAACCTGACATGGGCCAGAGATTTTAGGAACAAGGTATGTAGTATGCTTCCCAGAAATCTCAGGGATGCAAGAAGAGCACCCAAGGGCCTCAATCTATAATCTTCTCACTCCAGTCAAGGGGACTGGTTCTAGGGAGAACTGGATAATCATGATCATTCATACCTTGAGCTAATTTCATCAGGAGGAACAAGAATATTTATTTCAGTTCATAGCTGAAGAAAACTAAGGTCTTTCCTCAAAGATCTCAGTTTTGTAGAAAGAAATGACCTATGGCTCTTGACTATGAGCATCCTTAAAGGGGGCAGGCACATAAGTCCCTCCACTTCAACCTTTTAGCTTTTTGACTTTGGCCTCATCTTTGCTTCTCCCCTTCATTAGCCAGCCCTCCCTCTCTGGAAAACCTGCCCTTGTCCTATGCTAGGCAATACCCGGTCCCAGCTGTTCCCTCACAGATTTGGTCAGATCTATTTCCTTAAGGAACCTGTACCCCTTACAAGAGATAACTTTGGCCTGAGTAGAACAGCATCTAGCCTGAGTATAAAACAGTTGTTCTCAATGAGGGGAGATTTTGATCCCCAGGGGACATTTAGCTATGTCTGGAGACATTTTTGGTTGTCATAACCAGGAAAGCGCACTACTGGCATTTAATGGGTAGAAGTTACGGATGTTGTAGATCAGCTCTGTGGGGTGGTAGTTAAAGTGGTTTGATTCCACATGGTTCAAGTCCAAGACACAGAGTGGCTTGTAAAACATACCAGGCATATGTGTTTACATGCCCAAAATACTGAAAGGAGGGAGAAATGTAGAAAAAGGGATTGTGGTGTGTCCATCTCCCATGGGGGGAGAGGGGTGCTTTCTCACTTTCTCTCTCCAGTGAGCACATACACCATCTGATGAAAATTTTAAAGGGAGGGGGGAAAAAAAAAACAAAAAGGAGTCAGGGACACTGACAAACATCCTACCATGCACAGGACAGCAATAAAAAATTATCTTGCCCAAAATGTCAATAGTGCCAAGGCTGAAGAACTATGGTTTAGAAGAGAAATACACTTTTGGGTTATGGGTATTCAGTTGGGCCTAACATCCCTATTCCCCCCACAACCCCCCCACCATTTAAGGACAACTATTAGGTTGTCGAGAAAGTCATGACATTTTTCTATGCAAAATACGTCATAATTTTCCCAATAACCTGGTAGTAAGGTTGCTGATAAATAAAAATGGGGGTGGTGGTGGGGGGTAGCACATATCTAACCTACATCTTCCATGAAAAACTCCAGGACCTTACCTGGAACTGGCTTCACAGAACCCTCTCTCACTACTCTAGGGCATTCTCAAGCCCCTAGTGGAGAACCCCCATGGGCCTGGTATTCCTGTACAGAACAAAGGGAGGGGGAGAAAAGCCTGCCTGCCTGAACCCCTGACCAAATCTAACCATTCCAGCCTTCACATAGACCAGTTCTCTTGTTGTTTTTGTCCATCTACCTTACCTCTCACCTTACCAAGTACCACAGAGGGAAGGCAGGAAACACAGGCCTGTGATGAATTGGATATATGAGGCAACATTCAGCTGACTGAAGAAGAAAGGGTCTCAGCCAGCCCCATATTTCCCTTTTGTTGACCCAGCTAGGGTAGGTTAGTTGACAGGAGAAGCTTCAGAAGTAGAAAACCTTTGTGGGAAAGGGATATCCCCAGTCTTTGGGCTATCAAATCAGAAATGCTAAATGCCCCTGTTCTTGGTTATATTCAGAGCTCTAAAACTTCTTCTATGCCCTGGGACACACTAAAGGGATACAATTTCACAGAAGAGAGAATAAAGGCCTAGTTAGATAAGGTACCTTAGAGAGAAAAGGTATGAAAAAAGTGGGATCAGAGCTCAAGTATCCATTCTCCTAACCCCACTAACAGCTGTTAGTCTTCTCACCTCTAGCTCATTTAGCCGCTGGATTCGAGGGGTAAACCTAAAGTTGTCCACTTCCACAGCAAAGGGTGGCTGCCAGTCCTGAGAAGGTAGAAAGGGGAAAGGAACTTGGGTTATCCCAACATAGTACAAAACCAGTGGGCACCAAAAGCAGCTCAGCACCCCTTTCCTGCCTTCCCAAACCTCTAGCCACCCTGGCACCTTTAACCTGGTAAACATCCAACCCACCAACACTTACTTCCCCCCAAAATTCACAAAAGGATCTAGCAGCCCCTTATGTCCACATCCAAGGCCCCATGCACATGCCTTGAAAAGTTCTCCTGAGTCCCTCCCAACAGTATGTTGCCAAGATTTCAAGAAAGAGAGATGGAGATCAAAACAGTTGACCTAACCTTCCCCGCACCCATATTAATCCCTTGTCCCCTAGACACGTGCTGTATGACATATGGTTTGGGAATACTGGAAAACACACAGGATTTAGAATCAAAAGACATGGGTTCAGGTTCTAGTTCTACTACTAGTTAAGAAATTTTACTTTTCAGAATCTGTTTTCTCAACTGTCAGGTAAGAATACAAATTCTACCCTGGCTTCTTTACAAGACTAATACGAAAGATTAAACTGGTTTTCAAATGTAAATATCATTCAGAGAAATCTTTATTAAGACTTGACAACAAAGGCTAACCCTACCACCCAATAATCATGCAGGGTAGGTAGCTCAGCTCCATTCCAGCAGGATTTGAAGGTTTGAGCCTTTTTGAATGTCTGTTCTCTCAGTTTAAAGGGACTGAGATAAGCCCTGAAGGAAAAAGCAAGGAACGAGCAGTGAGAATCTGCATCACTCATCCCATCACCCACCCTGCGTGGAAGGCTTCCTGTGGGTCCTCTCTCATACACATGCCAGGTATAGGAAGAGGCAGGAGAGGAAGCCCCAGGGGTAAATGCTGTGATGCCCCACTATGGTGGCAAAGAATGGGAGAACTGGGGGAGGGGGAAGATCATGAAAGTGGAGGAAGACTCTGCCCTGGCAATTGGATCTCATTCAGGTGTCTTAAAGAACCCCCTCCCCAACACCCCCACAACTTCCTATGCAGCCCTTTCCTCCCCAGAGCCCTGGTATCTATTGGGGTGGCTAAAAGAAAGTAGCATTAACTGAGACCAATGCCTTCATTTCATGAATGGAGAGAATGAGGCCCAGACAAGGAATATAACTTCTCCCTAATCACATGGTGAATGTGTGGTATAGCCAAAACTAAAATCCCCCCTCCCTTTTTTATTTTTTTTTAAGTTTTTGCCACCATTTGCCACCAGAGAAAGAGAGAAACGAGAAATCACACCATTCCCCCATCAGTCCCTAAGATGGCCACCCTACAATCCCTTCTCTATTCTCCTCTCAGGATTTTGGGTATACACATTCACACACCCACCATGATTTTCAAGCCACTGGGTCGAGAACCTGAACTGCAGTCTACCATATGGGAGTCTAGTAATTAATCACCATGCCACCTTCTGGCCCCAGAACCTATGCTTTCTGATCTCTGGTCCAAGGCTATTTGCACTTCATCAGGCTACCAGTGTTCATACACATGCATACATGTGGGAGAGACAGCAGTAAAAGAGAAAGCAAAGCTGCTGACCTCTCCTGCACCGATACTTTTAGAATAGGGGTCAGAGGACTCACACAGCAGTAAGAGAGAAAGCAAAGCTGCTGACCTCTCCTGCACCGATACTTTTAGAATAGGGGTCAGAGGACTCACAGTTGCAGACATATATATTCCACTCCCACCCTATCCCCAGCCATGGCAGGTAGCAGACACCTGGGGGTCAGTGAAGGAGGGTTGAAAAAGAGTAGGCTAAAATGGTATGGCTCAAGTTCAGACAAGCTCCTCATGTCTTTTGCCCCCCCCTCCCCCAGCACAGGTAACCAGGTAGAAAGGTGTGCAAGCCCCAAACTTCAGGTGTCATTCTTTCCCACTGAATCAAGTTCTAACAAGAATCTAGGTAATATCAAGCACTTGACAGGAAATGGCAGGAGTGGAATCCTAGAGCAGGAGCTGTGCAAAAGACAGCTGAGAAAGGTCCAGCAAACCTCAGTTCTATACTACTCTGTGCCAAATGTTCATTATGTCAGGATTGTTAGAATGTGGTGATAAAAAAGCTGGCTACCTGATGCCAGATCTTTCCAAGTTCCCTTGGGTCTACTCCAGGGTACCAACACTCTCCTCCCACCCAACCTTCCCAAATATAGCAGTTGTCTGCCCAGTAATCCAGACCCCAAACCAGTCTTCCTTAGGCAAACCTGCAATTCCCAGGCACCCACTCATATGCAGGTTCCCGTTTTGGACCTAAGCATCCCTTGGGTTAAACACTTAAAACACCAACCAGTCAGCTGCCTAAAGGTGGCCTAGGAACAGCCCTAGCTGAAGAAAACAAAACAAAACCAGAGAGAAACAGGTCTCTTGGATTGGAAGGCTACTACTGGGGTAGAGAAAAGAAGTATGACAAAGGATGGCCCCCCGCTGGTCACAAACACACAAATAAAAATACACGCACACACGCACGCACAATTGGGACGTCATACATCTCCCTCATAGTCCCCTAAAACTGGGTACCAACACCTGTGCAAGGCCAACCTACCCGGATAAATAAGTCCAAGACAGAAAAAAAGGAAATTCAGGACTCACCTACCCTCTGTGTCAAATATGCCTCTTTCCAACAGGCCTGTTTGATCACTTCAAGGAGTGACTCCTTGAGGCTGTCTAGGACTCCAGACTCTCCCTTCTGCTAGCCTTCCTGACCTCTCGCTACCCAGTGACACTCCCTTCACCATGGACAAGGATACCTCAGAGATCTGTGGCCAGGCTCCAACAAGGAAGAAATTAGCTCACCTAACACCTCCCAGAGGATCCATTTGAAACCAGCCTAGATCTGTGGCTGAGCACCAGAAAGCATCAAGTTGGATAAGAAAGCCTATGGTGCCCTCCTCAGGTGGGAATGAGGCTTCCCATCTGTTTCAGCCAAGAGGTCCCCACTCACAAATACCCTAGAACAGCCAAACCCAGTTTCTGCTATTGAAGGGATTTCAAATGGTCAGACATCATTTCTCCTTCATGCTGGCAAGACAGCAGCCTGTCCTAGCCCTTGGGGGACTTCTCCGGGCCTGAAGCCAGGCCTATGAGAAAAGATCTGCCTTTGCTGCTGACCCCTGAGAAATAAATGTTCCAAAGGTGGCATATTTCCATAGCTCCAGTCTGTTTCTGCTGGCCCAAGATTGCTTTACCCTCTAGGACCTCCACTCCGGCCAGAGCAGAAATTTTATGAGTAGGACTCACATCCCACCACCAAGCCGACTGCGCCAAGCCTCTCCACAGGAAGTCAAATCTGGCAGGTGATGTACAGAAAAGGCCCTGAGGTTCCCTTCAACTAGGAAAAGAAGAGGACAATTCCCTGGGAAGCCAGATGGAGCATTTTCTGTGAGACTGATTTTTCTGACTGGTCTGCCATGCCTGGATATTATCATAAATGAACTGGCCTGGCAGGGTGTGAGTAAATGAGTCAACTCACTTGGGGGCAAACACCAATGACCACATCAAACACCTTCAGAGTCACAATAATTACCACTTATCTAATGTGTACTACACACAGACGCTACTTACTTTAACCCAGTACTCGAAATAACCATTCCTAGGACCCATTTCACAGGCTCAGAGACATTACATTTACTTGCCCAAGGTCACACAACTGCCAAGCTTCAAAATAGAGTTTTGAATTCAGATCTGTCTCCCTTCAGAGCTGTAACCTTTCCACTACACCACTCTGATCACTTATGGGAACTAATGACAGTAGTTGGAGACAAGGCCTTATTTAGTGAGCCTTGACCTGAGTGGTCGGAGTTAACTAAGATGTACGGGGTGCCTTTCCGTGAACTTACCCCCGCCCACTAGTCTTGAACCAGCAGTGATCCTGAAGAGCTGGAGTAGGGGGTGGGTCTCTGACCCTAGATCACTTGTGGGCCTAACACCACCCTTTCTCTGACCCATGCTGTGTCCACAACTGTTACAGCCATCCCATCTCCCCAACTCGAGCCGTCCTCCGCCCCAGACTTCTCCGCCGGCTACCACCATCCCTGGGCCTTACCGCGGGTGGGCGGATCTTGCAAATGCCCGACTTCTCGGCGATGGGCCTTATTTTCGCGATGTAGCCAAGAGGGTCTCGGAACTCAGCCCAGCTAGGCTCAAACACCGGGCACTCCGGCGGCGGTAGGAAGTCGTCGGACCCCGGCTCCATGGTGGGCCCGAGGGCTGGGCCAAGGATCAGAAGGGCTCGGACCGCCCTTAAGGACTCATGGCGCCGCCGCTGTTAGAAACCGAGGCACTGCTCC
>NW_006207942.1:137497-142833 GCF_000334495.1 Tupaia belangeri chinensis
TGCTCGGTTCCTTCCAAACTCTGCCACTGCCTTCCAACTACCGCAGCCTCCGCCGCCACTGTTACCTCCCAGCCACCGCGGCCTTCATCGCCGCCGCCGCCATCTTGGTTTGTCAGCGTCTCCCCTCCCCTCGCCACAACAAACCGGATCCTTCCGCCCAGTGTCCCTCCGAGTTTCCTACACCTTGCGTCAGGCCGAGCTCTAGGAACCCTTTATCTCGCGGGGACAGAGCTAAATATGCCTGAATAAATTCCCTATTTGGAAGCAGTTACTCAAAAACACCTCTCTGACTGAGAGAAAATAGTTCACCTCAGTGGCGGAGGAATAAGATCGTAATTAGTTTGCCGGAACCTCTTTCCGGATGGACCGTCGGTGCACGTTTAAAGGCCAGTGGTGCGCATGCGCGTTCTGGAGACAGACCGGAAGAGGAGCTGGCGTTGGTGGGTGGTGGGTGGAACTGGTACCCCCCTCGCAGAGCTCAGCTGAGTCGTCGGCCCCGCCCCAGCGTTCTCTGTCCCTTTTCTCCCGTCTTTTGGTGTAGGAGACGGAAGGTGGCTTCCGGTACCTTCTTGCTAGGGACCCCTCTACTGGCACACAACTTGAGGTAGACTGGCTAGGCTCCCAACTCTAAGCCCTGACACCTTTGGGGCTTTGAAAGAAGGAAGATTGGAGGCTATCCCCCTGGAATTCTGGAGTTTTTGAATCCTGGGTCCCAAGTTAAGGAAGGAGATATTTATTCCATCCAAGGTTATGTAGAGCCTCTCAGAGATGGGATTTCCGTTTTTACCCCAAAAGAGTCATTGGCAAGCAGCATTTTAATGAATGCTTTCAAACTGTTCTATGTGCACTTTGACTGTATGTATTTTAACTATTGGATGTTTAGCAACAATGTATTTATCCAGCACCTCCCAGTGCATACTGTATAAAACAACTGATTGCCCATTTGTGAGCCTAAAGTGAATTTAGTAAACATCTGTGTACACTATTCTATTTCTTTCGTATAGCCCCTGTCATATGCATTTGAGTTCCTATGTGTACATCTATTGTCTGCATGTTCCTTGAGAAGTTTTTAAACAGGTTCATTGCAACTACTTTGAGTATCAAATTAGTACTTTGCCCACATACATCAGGCATTTGGGGGTCATCTATATTATTCATCATTGTGGACTTACCACATACAATTTGAACACCTAGTGTGCACACATTTGAGTACTTGGTACATGCTAATGTAGTGCTTATTTTCTCTGTCCCCCCTCACCCTCAGACTGAATTCCTTAAGGGGAGGAATCATGTGGTACTATATATCTTTAGCATTTGGCATGATAAGCAATAAATGAATGTTAAGTGAACAATAACAAAAAAAAGTGGAATGAGTGTATATTTTGGAGTAATTTTAGTATATATTGACTGAAAATAATGTATACTCTTTTTAAACATTCCCTGTATATATTAAGCTTGAATGTGTTTGAAGGGGTTGGAGAGTGTCATCCTTCATCCAGTTAACTGTTCCCAGTCAAACACAGTGTGCCAATTAGGTACATTCTGCCTATTTCAGGACTAGCTGAGGGGTCGGGGAACACAGGTAGAAGCTCACACCCTGTCTTCCAGTCCCACAAGTTCTTCCATTTTCTACTTAAGTGACTTTGAATAAGTTCCAACTTCAGAAACTGAAATGGGGATAATACCGACCTTGTAGAATCAAATAATACCTGGTACACAGCAGGCCCTCAGTATCTGGTAGCTGTTATTTTTGAGTCAACAACCAATGCATCAAAACTCAGTAAGAACCTTTTCTGTGCCAGGTATTGCACCAGTGTTTTCATACTTTATATCACTTGAGTCCTTATTACCAGATTAGAAGAGACATCTTTCTTTTTTTCTAGTTTTCAGGGGAAACTTCCTTCTCTCCACACCAGAAACAGGTGAATGACCCAACTGAACAGCTGTCTGGACAAGAAACAAAAAGCTAGGCAAGTTGATGCTAATCACAGTACTGTCACTAGCATCTACTAGCCCACAGAATTCTTTCATACCAATTATTTCCCTTAATCTTTGCAACACTCTTGGGAAAGATGTAGGTCAGTTTACCCTTCTGTAGTTGAGGAAATTTCAGAAAGATTGAACATCTTGCCCAGTGTTATGGAGGAAGTTTCTGATTCCTGGTCAAATGTTCTCCCTGTTGCTTGCCCTTACCAGGGACAGAAATGGGCAGAAGAATATGCTAAATTCTAGGCTGAAGGAAGTTCATCCTTTCCAACTGAAGGCAGCTCAATGAAGAGCAAAGAGCATGAATCAGAAGTCAGAAGACCAGGTTTTGGCTCTCAGCTCTGCCCAGCCTGCCCACAGCCTTCACTGTGGGCCTAGACACACCCTATCCTGGAAGGACAAGCAGAAACTGTATAGAGTCAAGCCAGTGAGATAGAATTCATTTATTCACAAATATTTATTAAATTCCTACTGCGTGGGACCAGCAGGTGGTATAAGGGTTATGTTGCTGGACTCCCATGTGGTTGACTGTGGTTCAAGCCCCAGACCCAGCGGCTTGAAACTCATGATAGGCGCATATGAGTGTGTGCCCAAAATCCCAAGAGGAGAATGGAGGAGAAGGGATTGCGGTGTGGCTATTCCCCCTGGAAGGGGGGTATTTCTTGCTTTCTA
This sequence comes from Tupaia belangeri chinensis, assembly GCF_000334495.1. NCBI lineage: Eukaryota > Metazoa > Chordata > Mammalia > Scandentia > Tupaiidae > Tupaia > Tupaia belangeri. Next base: position 140,156 of record NW_006207942.1, read on the forward strand.
TCTCTCTGTCTCTGTCTCTCTCTCCTTTGAGCACATGTGCACTATAGCAAAAATTTCTCTCTCAAAAAAATTTTCTACTGTGCATCAGCACTTTCCTGGGATTGGGAATAAAATAGTAACCAAAATAGACATAGTCTCTGTTTTTTTGGAACTGACATCCACTCACTGAGACCTGTCAAGTCCTTCACCTCACTGAGCCTTGATTTTCTCATTTATAAAATAAGACTAAATAATTCCTTCCTTGGGGCTGGCAGGTGGTGTGGTGGTTAAGGCACTAGGCTCCCACATGGCCAACAGCAGTTTGGGTCCTGGACCTGGCTGCTTACTTTCTCCCTTTCCCTTTGTCTCTTTCTCTCTCTGTGTGTCTGGTCAAATTAAAAAATGAATGATAATAACAAATAAATGTTACATAAATAATATTTTAATAATTATTTAATTTTATTTATTCATTCAATCATTTTCATTTGACCAGAGAAGACATACAGAGAGAAGGAAAGTAAGAAAGCAAGCCACCAGGTCCTAGACTCGAACCATGTTCCGCCACGTGGGAGTGTCCAGCACCTTGACCACCATGCCACCTGCTGACTCCCAGTGAATAATTCTTAAAAAATAATAATTCCTTCTTCACTGTGTTGTTAGGAAAATTAGAGATCATGATGACAGCCACTCATCAAGGGCCAGGTGCTATGAAGTAGATATTGTTATCCCTGACTTACAGATGAGGAGACTGAAACTCAAATAGAAACTTACCCAAGTCACTTGGGTAGTAAGTGGCAAAGCCAGAACTCAAAGCAGGTCTATGACTGCTGTACAATTTTGCCTGTGAAAGTCTCAGCTGGTGCTCCCCACACAGTAAGGTGTTCAGGAAATGGCTTCTTTTTGCAAGCTTAAGGTCTTGTAGGGGACCAGCTGGAGTCTGAACATGGCAGGTTAAAAACTGAGAAGCATATCAGAGAGCTCACCCTGGACTAGGGGCTTGCTTGGTCTTATCCACTCACCTGGAGAGAGGGGCTGGCATAGAATTGGCACACAACAGTGGTTGGAAGACTGGGCTGGGCATGCAGCCACACTCCCCCTACTCATACTTTATGAAATGAACAAGATGACTGTGACTTTGTGCCTCACTTTTTTTATTTGTAAAATAGGGTCCCTTCTGGTTGTTAAGAAAATATGAGCCATCAGTTCTAACCCCTAAATAGCTCTGGAATATGTCCTCTCTTCCTCCAACAGACTTAACTCTTCTTGTGAGCCATTTACTCTCTCTAGCCTGGACTATTAAAACAACTTTCTCATGGTATCTGTGTGAACTCATAGTTTATTAAAGACATAGATGATAGAGACAGGGAGACAGAAATATGGATGTATTGTGTTTATATGTATACACACACACACACACACATACACACACACACAATAAAATGCCATATCCAAAGTATTGATAATTCAAAATGAATGATGATAGTAGTGGATTGTAATTCATTGACCAAAAGAGTGCCTCTACAGTGATAGAAATAAACAAAGGGAAAAGGGAAAACTCTTCCTTAATGTAGAATGCTAAATAAATATAGAAGGAATGACGGTGTTAGAAAATCATCAATGCGGGACCAGCAGATGGTGTAATGGTTACATGGCTGGACTCCCATGTAGTTGACAGCAGTTTGAGTCCCTGACCCAGCAGCTTAAAACTCAGGCCAGCTGTGTGTGTGTGTGTGTGTGTGTGTGTGTGTGTGTGCTCAAAATGCCAAGAGGAAAATGGAGGAGACTGCAGTGCAGTTATCCCCCCTGGAGGGACAATTGCTCACTTCTGTCTGTCTCTCTGGCGAGTGCACGTGCCCTTTATAGCAAAAGTCTATTAAAAAGAAGAAAAAATAAAAGAAAATTATCAATGGATGCTCATATCTTCTCCAAATAAAGGAGCAAACTCTTAAAATACATATAGCTATAACTCCTAGTGCCCAAATCTTAGTTTCTAAATGTTATTCTCTGCTGAAAAGAATCAGTACTCCCTGGGTGCTATGTCAGTAAAATTAAATGCAGACACACAAAAATAAGAGTTCAAAAACTAAGAAAATGGGCAACTTAATTGTAGGGATAAAGTCTGGAGTTGACTCTTGTATCCCAGAGTTCAATCTGGAAGATCGTACCTCAACAGTAACAGAAGAAAGATTTTAAGTACATGAGTCTGAACTGATGAAACAGCAGTCTGTGACTTGACTAAGATATTGCTGCTTTTCTTCAAAGCTTTGTTGTCCGGTTTTAAGGATTTTTATCCTGTCTTGAGCTGTCAATAGATTCATGTACCTACTATTTGAACAAAATACTAACCGGTTTCTAGGCTTCAAATTTCAAGGAAATATCCTTACCAGTTCAAAACTGCCTTTCTTGAAACCACCAGCTGAACTTGCTATTGAAAGTAGTTAGATTACTTATGATATGGTGTGGTCAACAAAATGTTGGGGGAAAAGGAATTGAAGACAACTGTAGACAACAGAAATAGTGTAACGAGAGAGTGAAATAGGGCAGAGAGTCAGACATGGGGTAAAAAACATATATATGTGAAAGTAGTAATGGAATTTTATAGATGACAACATGCATGATTAAGCCACTATGCAGCTTACTCTAGAGGGGAAACCACATTTAGTATGTTGTGATGATGCTCAGGGAATGAATGTAAATTA
>NW_006207942.1:142950-150776 GCF_000334495.1 Tupaia belangeri chinensis
TGTTCATTCTACTCACTGAGGTTTATGCCTAAAGTCAGACGTGGGTTCTTGTGTATGTATATATCAGCTGTGCTTGCTATTGCAAATATTTAGACAAATTAAGTTCATTAGCAAATCAATTAAATGGGGGAGAAAGGCATAGAAAGCGATCATGGATAACAGAGACAATGGGAGGAGGGTTGGACAGGGCAGAGGGTTAGGGGTAGGGAATCAAGGATGGCAAAAAAAAAGAAAAAACGCAAAATATACAAGACATAAGAAATGAAAAATTGTTTGTTGATAACATGTATGTTGATGTGCTTGATTGAGTGAACAGACAGTGTATTTTGGATGAAAAATTCATTGTGTATACTGTAATGATGTATAGCATATTAATGTCTAAAAAAGAAAAATAAACTAATAAAAAAAAAGAATCAGTAGTCCCTGGAAAAGATGGCTGTGGCAGAGAAAGCATGAGATGGGCCTGGAGCATCTTGTGGTGCCAAAAAAAAAGGAAGTGTTCAAAGAAAGATGGGAATGTGCCAAAGGACATAATAGCCAGCTTGGAAGGCTTCCTGCTGGTCACATCTGGGACAGTTTGAACATCAAAATAAAGAATGATGTCAATGGGTTATATGTAACTCATTGAGTAAAACAGACAATGATGAGTTCATAAGGATATAAATAAATGTAGAAAGCTATCCCCTATAGTAGAAAGCCAAGTAATTTGCAGGGACTTCAAAACATTCACGAAAAAAAAAAAAAAAAAGGGACCAGCAGATGGCGTAATGGCTATGTTGCTGGACTGTGGTTGACTGCAGTTGAAGTCCCAGAACCTTTGGCTTAAACTCAGGCCAGGTGCATGTGCATGCGTGCAAGAGGAGAATGGAGGAGAAGGGATTGCAGCATGGCCATCCCTCTGGGGGTGATTTCTCGCTTTTCTATCTCTCTGGCTCTCTCTGTCTTTCTGGCGAGCGCCCTACAGCAAAAACCTCTCAAAATCCTACATGTTGAAAGAATGATGGCATTGAAATGTCAACCTTGGGGCCAGCAGGTGGCATGCTGGTTAAGACACTGGACTCCCACGTGGCCAACCACACTTTAAGAATCCCAGACCAGGGTGGCTTGAAAATCATGCCAGGCACGTGTATGAGCATGCCCAAAATTCCATAATAGAGGAGAAGGGACTGTAGTAAGGTCATCCCCCATGGGGGGAGATTTCTCGCTTTCCCTCTCACTGCCTCTCCCTGTCTATCTCTGTAGAGTGCATGGGTCCTATGGTAAAAACCTAAAACAAAACAAGAAAGAGCAACCTCAGACATAATAACTATGTCAGGTAAGAATCACCAGTAAATCCTAAAACTAGTGAATGAAAGTTTAGAGAACAGGATAGTTATATAATCTCAATGCATCTCTCCACAACATACTCATTAATTACAAAGGGGAAAACACTGTAACTTTACAGTGGAAACACTATATAGCCCAATGTATCGCGTGGTCTTAGGTTAGCTACTGCTGAGGCCAAGCTGAGAAAACCACCTGGCAACAGAGGGATGGGAACAACAGAAGAGGCCTGCCCACCTCCATGCTTCTATCTATGCTGTGCCCACCACCTGGGTTGCCCTCCCCCACTCCTTTCTCATTGTGCCACTAACACACTGCATTCTCTCCCACCTCGAGGCTTTCGCATGTGCTGTTCTTTCTGACAAATGCCTTTCTTTACCAGGCTAATTCTCACTCTCCAAGACTCAGATAACTGGGCAGCTCCAGAAAACCTTGCCTGACTTGGCCTACCCACTCCAAATTGGGTTTTCCCCTTCTTAGATCTTACACATGCCCAGTGCTTCCTCCTGGGCCTGTACTTCTTGTATTGTTTTGACATTATCCCCACAGGGCTGTCTATTCCTGAAGTCTTGTCCTGCACTGTCCAATATAGTAGCCACTACCCACATACAGCTATTTAAATATAATGAAATAAAAAATCTAGTTCCTTGGTTGCACTAGCCACATTTCAAGTGCTCAGCAGCCACTTGTGGCTAGTGGTTACTGTATTGAGCTGCACTGGTATAGAGCATTCCACCATCAGAGAAAGACCTAGTGGAAGCACTAGTGTAGAACAAAGATAAGAACTCTGTGAGATTCTAGGGCCTTTATCCTTTGTTACATGCTCTTCCTTCCTATGCACATCCCCAAAGAAATTGGCAGTAGCACCTTTGATATGAGAATAGTGAATGAGTTTCTCCTTGGCTAGCCACATGGTACAGCAGTAACACATTGCTCCATGATGCTGAGGCCACATTGAAAGGTCCTGGATTCACATCCTGAGGTTCCCTATACACACTGGATGCACACACACATGATCCTGACTTGCTGAGTCTCGGGATGGATTGTGGCATGTAGACCCTACTGTAGGTATCTCTCTCTCTCTCTCAAGAAATAAATTTTAAAAAATACGAGTTTCTTGTTTCTTGTCTTCAGGTCCTCAGAGAAATAGAGAGGTGAAGAGATGAACTACCCCTCTGGACACTGAGCCTCCAGAGGAAGGGAGAGGGTGGTGGCATGGACAGCCCAGTGCTTGACTCCAATTAGGATAGGAGGAGGAGAATATAGGAGATAGCTGAAGGAATCATGAGGTCCCAAGGGAGAGGGAGAGCAGAAACCTACCATCATAAACTTGTGTCCTGAAACATGGGTTTCATAACTCTGCAAATCAACCAATGCAAAGATACCTTACTCTTAAGACTTAGCTTAGAAAGAGCTATTCATTCATCCAGTCAACAAAGTAGACACAGAGTTCTAGTGTCATCTGTGCTGTGCCAGGCATTGTGCTGGCAATACACTAGATGGAGATGATTCAGACTAGTGTCAATCTAAAGGCATGTAGGACCTGGTGGGGAAATATATAATGAGGCAAGGGATCTCAGAGAATGTGATAGAAGGCACATTTTGTGATGGATTGGTCCTTTGAGCCTCTCTTACAAGAGAGGGAAAACCTTCATTAAAGATGTGGAGAGGTACATCTGGAAAGGAGAAAGGCACAGGTAGAGCACTGAGGTTGGGCCGGCAGGTGGCATGGCAGTTAAGGTTGCTGGACTCCCACATGGTCGACAGCGGTTCAAGTCCCAGACCTGGCAGTTTGCTTTCTCACTTTCCCTCTCTCTCTCTCTCACTCTGTCCCTCTCCTCTCTTGTAAAATTAAAAATAAATAAATTTTTAATAAAAAAGTACATACAGGTAGGTCAGCAGGTGGCATAGTGGTTAAGTTGCTGGAATCCCATGTGGTTGACCATGGTCCCAGTCCTAGACCTGGTAGCTTAAAACTCACATCAGGTGCATGTGCATGCATGCCCAAAATCCCAAGAAGAAAATGAAGGAGAAGGGATTGTGGTGTGGCCATCCCCTGGGGGGTGATTTCTTGCTTTCTGTCTCTGCCTCTCCCGCGAGTGCACACACACTATAGCAAAAATCTCTCTCTCTCAAAAAAAAAAAAAAAGTACACACAGCCATTTTCAGGGAACACTGAGTTGAGAGATGGCCAGAGTGTGGGCAAAGAATGAGTTTTAGGGCCATAGAGTGTGGTTGGGCCACCCCCTGTGACCTACAATGCCAAGACAAGGAGTTTACACTTGTTTCTTTAGGTGGCCAAAGACGGTTTACTGTGTGTCTGGCAGGAGGTAGGCATTTCACATGCATCTGTTAATTGCCCTGCAAGATTTGTTATTCCCATGTTACAGGCTAAAGGCCAGGCTGGAAAGGGCTAGGTGATTTGCCAAAAGTCAACACAGTCATGTCACTGAGTTCTAAAGGATTTGAGCATTAAAAGCTGAGCTTTGGAAAGATGTAACCAGCATGAGGCTAAAGGTAGGAGAAGGGGAGCAACGAAAGGTAGTCCAGCTTGGTCCGCCAGGGCAGAAACCCAAATCTACTGACTGGACTTGATTCAGGACCCTCTGGGTCTAAGCTTGTCAAATGCTGAGGTATGGTCCATGGTGAAGCATCAAATACCTAGATGTTTGCAGCTGCTGCTTTTGTCAGTGCGGTCTTCCCTGGGATGGCTTCCCTGGGGTGCATAGGAGGAACAACAACAACAAAAAGACATTGGTCCAGTCTGCAAAGGAGTGGGGCTATTTGAACCAGTCCCTCAGAGTCCTTTCCAGAGTCCAGGAAGGCAGCAAAAAGATTGACCAAATGCTGCTTCTGGGGACCCTGCTGAACCAAACTAAGAACCATTGCTCTGCCCCATCTCTCCTATACTTAGCCAGGAACCAGAACATAATCAGTGGAACTACAAACATGTCCATTTCATGGGGAAGCAGTTTGGAGGAGTGGAGCGAGCCTGGGATAAAATTCAGAAAGCCCTGTGATGACTTGTTGTGTGACCTTGGGAGAGATCCTTCCCTTCTCTCAGCCTGCCCCCTCCTCTGTAAACTAAAGGGTGACAAGCTATTGATTATCTAGCCTAGTACAGGGAGAATTGAAAAAGTTCATGAATTAAAGTAGAAAATAGAATTAAAGTAGAAGTTTATTTTGATGCAAAAATAATCTTGAAATCTATGAATAGTTTTTTGTAATACGCTCCTATCCATGAACTTCTTGAAGACCCCCTCATACATACACAGAGAGCTCTTATAATGGCTCTAGCTCTCGGCCTTCCTGGCCCAGGCTACACTCAAGGATAGAAATGTGCCAGGGGGGAGAACCTCAGGGCAAAGACAGGCCAACTACAGGAAGAGTGAGAACAGATGCCACAGTGTGGAAGGAAGTGGCCAAATTGTGAAAGGAAGACAAGGGGGGCTGGCAGGTGGCATGGTGGTTAAGGCACTGGACTCCCACATGGTTGACCACAGTTCGAGTCCCAGATCTCACAGTTTGCTTTCTCACTCTCCCTCTCTCTCTGCTCAAATTGAATAATAAAAAATAAAAATAAATAATTTCAAAAAAAAAAAGAAAAAAAAAGGAAGACAAGGAAACTAACTTGCTGAGCTCCTACACCATCCTGGCTGCTTGACATTTGTTATCTCATGTAATTGTCATGACTTCATATGGTGATGGTTTATCACCCCAAGTTTTAAAGCACAGAAGCTGTGGGGCTGGCAGGTGCCATGGTGGTTGGGGTGGGGGCTGTAATCCCACATGGCTGACTGCAGTTTGGGTCCCAGACCTGGCTGCTTGCTTTCTTACTTTCCTTTCTCTCTTTCTGTCTCTCTCTGGTCAACTTCAATAAAGTAAAATAAAATAATGATAATGGCCAAAGTTAGACAGAATAATTCTTTTTAAAAAAAAAAAAAGTCTGTAGAAGCTGAGACTCTGAGAGGGTGCCTCTCCCAAGTTCACATGTCTAGGAAGTGAAAACCCCAGGACGTGAACTGGATCAGTTCTAAAGGTCATACTCTTGCCTCTTGGTCATGTAGATGGTGTATAAAATAAAACAAAGGGCAAGTAGGTGGCATGATGGCTAAAGTGACTGGATCCCACATGGCCAACTGCACTGTTTGAGTCCTGGACCTGCCAGCTTGAGAAACATGCTGGGCACCAGTGTGTGCTCAAAGTCCTGAAGGGAGGGGGGAATGAAGGAGTAGGGATTGCGGAGCAACTATTCCCCATAGAGGGTGCTTCCCTTTTGCTCTCTTGCGCTTGCCTGCTCACTTGCTCTCCCCCCAGCCCTGCCCCCATCTCTGTCTCTCCCGTTTAGCAAAAACAAACCAAAACAAACAAACAAACAAACAAACAAAAAAAAACAGAAAAGAAAAGAAAAAGAAACACAACAGGAAAACCTCACTCACTTCCACCTCCCACCCAACCAAAGCATCTTACCCATGCAGTTGCCTGAACTGCTGCCATTAGCACAACTCCCTGGGCTAAGCCTCTCTCTCCATGGGGTCCACAATGGGGAAGTGGGGCATAAGTAGGAGGCAGAGGCAGGAGGTGAGCACAAGGTCTTTTATGAGGCATCAAATATACATTCTTATATACAAGGAGGAAAAAAAGACAATGCCTGAACCCCAGCTCCTCTCCATACAGCCCCTCCCACTGCCTCCCCATCCCCCACCCCCACCCCTGTGCCCCAGGGTCCCTGACCCTTCGTACAGCCAGGGTCTGTCTGTCTGTACTGCAGCCCACGATGGAGAGGGAAGAGGGAGGCAGGAGCTGATAAAGTAGCTGGATATGCAGGGCAAGAAGAGGAGCTGGGGCTTGTAAAAAATATATTTATAATAAATAAACAGGGCTGCAAAAGGGCTGGAGAGACAGCGGAGATTTTGACGGACAGTAGGACTCAGGCATCCTGGCTCTCAGCCCCGGTTCTGATGGCTTCAATCTCTGACTCAGGAAGGACATCTTGGGCTCATGGTAGCCCTCTGGGAGCCTCTCTCCCCAGGGCTGATGCTGGATGCCCTGCCCCAGCGAGGTGTGTGGACAGTATCTGTAAAGTGCATTGTCTTCAGTTGTAGGTAGGGTAGGTTAAAGGAAGGGGGGGCATGCAATATGGGTGAGGGAGGGCAGTGCCCTTCTCATCCCAGGCCTGAGCCCCCCCTCCAAAACCTATCTGGACTTGGATCGGGATAAGAACGTCGCAGGGCGAGGCAAATTCCTGAAGCCGAAGAGGTCTGGGCTGGGGCCTACTGGAGAGAGGGCATAGACTGGCTCAAGAGAGAAAGCACTGTCCCACACAGGGGCCAGCATGAGTAGGGTCCCACCCCACCCCACCCCCAAGTGTATTGATGGTTTGTGTCTTCGCAGGCAGAAAGACACATGGAGGTGAGTGGCCAGGCCATGAGGTCAGAGAGAGTGCTGAGTGAGCTGAAGGTTGGCCACACTCTACAGAGCTCTGTCTTCACACACACAGCCAGAGGAGCCCTGGGAAAGCCTTCAACCCTACAGCTCTGGATGTCCACCCTTCTCCACCAGTCAGAGCAAGAGGGAGCTTATGCTGGCTGGGAGGTCTGAGCCTACCCAGCTAGACCTCCAGTGAAAAGGGAAAGGGGGGAAGGAAGAAAGGAAAAAGAGGATGAGGATCTCTGAAAGGCCCTCACCACTCCCCAGCACTGGAGTGCCCTGAGTCCAGGCTTCAAGTAGCAAGGGTCCTGGGATCTGGAAGGAAACCCTGTGGCAACTGCTAGGGGTTAGAGGAAGGGTCTTGAGGTGGGGTGGAAGAAGGGAGGAGGACATTGCTATGTGTATATATATTTTGAAAAAACTGAGGAAGCAGAGAGGGTGCCAGGTCCCTCTCCTGTGGACTCCCCAGACCTCCCTGGTCCCCAGCTCACTCTCTCTGTTCATCAGACCACGGTGCTGATCCGGCTTGGCTTGGCCTTAGGGTTTGCACTGGGTGGGTTGGCCGTTACAGGGGGCCCAGAGGCGTGCAGTGGGCCATGGGGGGAGGTTGGTGGCAGGGGTGAGTGCGGGGTGTGAGGTGAAGGTGGGGGTAGGGGTGGGTAGGAGGGGTGGGGTGGGATGGGTGAATGTGGGGACAATGGTGACTGAGGGTGGTGAGGGTGGGAGTAGGAGCCCCCTGGTGGCCGGGATCCAGGACCACCAGCTGCACCTGCTGCTGGCATAATTTGTGGGTGGGGGCTGCAGGGGTGGGATGGGTGAATGTGGGGACAGTGGTGACTGAGGGTGGTGAGGGTGGGAGTAGGAGCCCCCTGGTGGCCGGGATCCAGGACCACCAGCTGCACCTGCTGCTGGCATAATTTGTGGGTGGTGACTGAAGATGAAGTGCTTAGGGCCCTGTTTGTGGGCTGGAGGGTGCTGGGGGGCAGGACTGTACAGGGGCAATGGGGATGTGGGCTGGTGCAGGGGGGGGCGGCCATGGGGAGCAAACGGGGGGTGTCCTCCAGCCCCCCGTC
>NW_006207942.1:150976-158051 GCF_000334495.1 Tupaia belangeri chinensis
CAGGGCCTGGTCCTTGGCAATACTGGGCATGCAGTGCCTGGAGCTTGGACTGCCCATCAGGCAGCACCCCCAGGCCACCGTGGCTGTGGCCATGGTGGTGGTGATGATGGTGGTGGTGGGTGGAAGAAGCAGATGAAGAGGAGGCAGAGGCCTGGCCTGTTGGCGGTGGTGGCATCTGGAAGGGCCGTGGGGGCGGAGGTGGCATCCTCTGGTGAGGGCGTGGACTGCTAATAACAGACCCCTGGAAGGGGGAGGGGGGGAGTCAGGCCAGTCTGGACATTTTAAACTCCCCACCCTATACTCCACCCCTGTCCCTGAGGGCTGGAGCTGGGGAGACAAGGATCTCCAAGTCATAGTTAAAACCAAATCACAGTCCTGCACTTGTGCATGGAGCTCCCCAGCTTGGAGAGCTCTGCTGTCACATCCACTATCTCAGCTGAGCCTCAGCAGGGAAAGCCAGAATTAGCAGTGCTGCCTCCTCATCCCCATTTTGCAGGTAGGGAAAATGTTAGGCCCAGAAAGCAGCATAGTGCCTCTCCAGGATCAAACAGCAGGACTTGGAGGTAAGAGCTTCTCCGGGCCCAACTCCAAGGGCATCCCTACTCAGAGGCCTCAACCCCCAGGCCTCTCAACCTGGGGTTGAGAGGGAGCACAGCACGGGAGAGTGGAAGACAGACTGAGAGACAGGCAGAGTGAGGACAGACAGAGTTGAGGACAGAGGGAGAGAGTGGTTGGCTGGGAGAGGCAGCCGCACGGTGCCCAGCAGGGAAGAGGGGGAGGCAACAGGTCCCCTCCTCCTCTGGGGCTCCATGGCCGGGGCAGGGCTCATGCAGAGGACGAGTGGGGCAGGAGCTGGCACTTACTTCGATGGTGCTGTCCAGCGATCCCACGCTGTTACGCCGCCCCCGCTTCCCTGCACCCACAAGCAAGGAGCCCAGCGTCAGAGCGGCAACCCCCCCTCCCACCCCTGCTGGGCTCCAGAGCTGGGCACCAGGCCTGGGCCCCTCCCGGGGACAGATATCCCATCATCCCTTTCCCCCATTGAAGAGGGGGAGGTGGGGAGGAGGAGAGGTGGAGAAGGAGGAGAGAGAGGAGGAAAAGATGGAGGAGGAGAGGTGGTAGGTATAGGAGAAAGCGAAGAGGGAAAAGAGGAGGAGAGTTGGAGCTGCGAGAGAGAGGGGCTGAGGCTGTGGCCCCACTTTTCACTCCTGGCCCCAACCCTGGGCTCCACCTGTTCTGACCTGGCTGCTAGGCCTCCATGGCATAGTGTCCAGGGCTCTGGGTGAAGTCAGGGTGCGTGTGTATGTGGTAGGTGGAGGGAGGGCTGGGGGCCAGTGACAGAGGCCTTTGCCTGGACACCCAGTCCCACATCTCCCCAGCCAGGGCAGGGGCCCAGAAGACTTACCTGCATCTGAGAGGTCCCGCAGGGAACTGCTGAGTGCACCCCGTTTGAGCCCATCGCCTGCCCCATAAGTGTCCTCTAGGCTACTGCGGGCCAGCGTTCCATTCACTGAGTCCTTGGCCCCTCCAGGTTGTGAGGCGTTAGGTCGCATCATACCTTTCTGTTTTTCTAGCTCCGCTGGGTGGCAGTGGGGGAAACAGAGAGCAAAGGTCAGGAACAGGAGTGAAAGCCCTCCCAAAAGACTGACCCCAGCCCCTCCACAGGTCTTTCTCCTTTTTCCTCCCTCTGTTTCCTGGGCCTCCCATTTTGCCACATAGATGGGCAGCACTTTTTCCCTCCAAACTGCAGCTTAATCTCTGTGTCCATCCAGTGTCCTTTTTGCTCCAGGTCCTCCTGCTTCTTCCCCTCATCCCTTGTGTCTGCTCTGCCTGCTCCTTGCTTTTTTTCACATCTCCATCCCCTGCCCTCTTGCAGTCAGGTCTCCTAAACCACCTTGCCCTTCAAACAGGAGCTTCAAGCCAGATGGTTTGCAGTAGGGACAGGAAGGCCTTGCTAGCCTATGGCGAAGGGCAATCTTTCCATAGTTCACTCAGTTCTCAGATACCTTGCTCCAGAGCAGAGAGGCTCCTGGAAGGGCAGGAGCAGGAAACTGACAGGAATTGAGTCCTCTATTATGTGCCAGGCAGTATGCCATGTGCTACACATACTTGGTCTCTCTCAATGCTCACAACTATTCTGAGGTCAGTATCAGCATGCACTTTGTACAGAGGGAAAAACTGAGAATCTGAGAAGTCATAGAGGTTGCCCAGGGTTATACAGCTGGAAATGGTGGAGCCAACATTCTTGGAAACAGGTCTGCCTGATTCCAGAGCCTGGGCCCATCTAGCCTCCTTACACCCCTACCTCCCCATGCAGGTCATGGAGACTCCTGTCTGTTGCACTCCCCTCATCTAGGTATGTTAATCCCCTGCCCCCTATGGATTTCTCCAAGATCTTAACAGATCTGGTGAACTGAAACTTCTGACCCTGCCTTGCTGAGGAGTACAGTGACCCTGGGACTGTGAAGGCCTCACCAAAGAGCTGTCCGCCGCCTCTGTCTGTCTGCCTGCCTTTCTCCTTAACACCATGTTACTTAACTGTGACTCCTTAGCCTAGAGAAGAGAAAACTTGGAGGGCATTGGGAGGAATGAGATGTTACCACTATTTTCTATTATATATACTCCCCCAGGGGCTGGGTGAATAGGTCACTGGGACTCAGCTCAGGGATTGATATGTGGGGATGGGAGAGGAGAGGGTGGGACAGGGAATAATATTTGTTGAACACCTAGGATCTATTAGGGCACTTCAGCTACTTTGTCTCATTACATCTCCACAACTCTGTGAAGGAGATTCCATTATCTCAATTTCATGTAGGAAGAAGTCAGGTCTGGGAGTGTTAGTTAGGTGACATGCCTCAGTTTACCCAGATATTAAGTAGCATATTTGGAATCTGAAATTAGACTCCTACCTCCAATACCCTGATTCTTCTCCCTGCTGCCTTTCAATAGGAGGAGAAGCTGGCTCATATTTGGAAAATGAGCATGGGGGCCATGGCATAATCTCTTAGGGCTTAGAATAATAATCAGAGGTTGAGAGGTAATGAGTCCCTTGTCACTGAAGGTATTCAAGCAGGTTCCTGGAATGAGGGTAGGAAGATTGGACAAGCTAATCCTCAACTCTGACATTTTCAAAAGCTAAGATTCTTGTTTACTGCAGAGTACTGTATCAGGAAAGGGGGAAAGAGATGTGGCTGAACTACTCACACTCCACACGGTACTTTTCCATCTCCTGCACCTCTGCAATGGACTCACGCAGGTCAGATGTAAAGCGTAGCCGGTCCTGAAGGCTGGGGGCATTGAAGATGATGAGGACTTTTCGTTCCCCACCAGGTACTGCAGACAGCAACTTGATCCCAAACTGGTAATCTATAGGGAAAGGGAGGGGATGGGGAAAGTTGGGCACCTCTGTCAGGATTGAAGCAAGATAGATCATACAGGAAATCATTTTGCTCATGTCCAACTCTGAACATGCCTTTTCTCTGCTAGAGCATCTTCAGTGGCTCCCCTTTGCCCCCAAATCCCCCAAATTCCTAGTAGCTGTGGCTCTCTTACTCCCTACACCCTAGGAGGTAAAGGCTAACCCAATTCTGTGCTGTTCTCTTGAAACTCTTTCCTCCACACCTCTGCCTCTACTCACATTACTTCTGCTGCCCAGAGTGCCACCCAACCAAGCTCTTCCTGGTTCAGTCCTTCAGAACACAGCATGACAGCCATATCTTCGGTCCACCAGAGAACACACAGACAGACAGAGAGAGACAGAGAGACAGAAAGCGAGAAATCACCCCCCAGAGGGGATGGTCACGCCGCAATCCCTTCTCCTCCATTCTCCTCTCGGGATCTTGGGCACACATGCACACGCGCCCGGCATGAGTTTTAAGCCACCGGGTCCGGGACGCGAACCGCGGTTGACTACATGGGAGTCCAGCGACGTAGCCATTATGCTAACTGCTGGCTCCCACACACTGGTTTTCTGTAAGACCATGAGCTCCCCAGGGGCTAGAACCAAATTGTACTCCATCCTGGCCTGCCCTTCATTCCAGGATCAAGTAGGTGCTTTGGAGATTGTAACTCCAAACACTGGAAGCAGGTGTGGACGAAGGATGAATATAGGGGCCACGGTATAGACTCTTGGGATGCTGGGATCTGAGAAGGGACTCACATGAATTCTGGAAGAGCTGCATGTGCATTTCCACGAGGGGAAAGGACTGACGGAAGCTGTACGTCACCAAGATCTTCTTCTTCTGGAAAATTTTGGTGACCTTTGGCAGGGTGGGGAAAAAGACAAGAGGCAGGGATTGGGGTGGGGAATTTCCACATGACATCTATTTCAAGAAACTACCCTCCTGTCCCACCCCCACAAACAGATGTATACATACAAACACACATACCCACAAGTTGGGGAGAACTGAAACTTGAGGAACAGAATAGGAGAGATGGGGAAAAGTGCAAGTTCCTAATGTAATGATTATGTACAACAGGCCTTTACAATTTTTACAGGAATTGAGTGCTGTTTCCTCCAGGAATCCTATCCTAACACTCTACAGAGATTCACATCCCTACCTTTTCTGAGCTTCCAGACTACTGATTTAGTATCTTTTACTTGTCAGGCTCTATGATAGTCTTCTGAGTGTGTGATCCCCTCTTGCTGGACTTGAGGGCAGGAGTTTGTTTTTGAGTTCTCTCCCCAACCCCCACCAGAGCCAGCTAGGAAACACAATCTCTGTCAAACCTATGCACAGGATTCACAAGTCTCCCTCTAAAGAGCCCAAGGTTTTTATTGAGTACTTGGACACTTTGCACTCAACTACCACAGGCTGCAAATACCTCAGACAGTCTATAAGTGGCCCTTAGATATTTTCAATTCAGGATGGTTATAGGACACAGTGATGGGGACCAAGGAATGGGGACCAAGTCTGACTCATCTCAGCGTACTCAGTGCCTAGCACACAGCTGGACACACAGGGTTGTCATTATGTGAGGGACGTGTAAATGCTGACTCAGCACCTGTGTGGCCAAGGCATCATCCTTCAGGTTGAGAGGTAAGGACAGTCCACATCCAACCTCTTAGTTCATCTATATAAAGTAGGGGCAAATCCTATTTCACAGAGGAGAAAACTAAGTCTCAGAGAGGACATTGGAGGTGTTTTGTCTAAAATAGTGATTCTTAGGGCTGGCTCCATGGCTTAGTAGTGAAAGGAGTTGAACCCCACATGGTCAACTATGTAGTTTGAATCCTGGTCCCAGTAGCTTGAGAAACACACCAGGCACATGTGCATTGTATGCCCCAAATTCTAATAGGATGAAGAAATGGAGGAGATGGGATTGCAGTGTGACCACACCCTATTGGGAAGTGCTTTGCTCCTCTCCCTCTGTATCTTTCTCTGATGAGTGTACACACTCTATGTCAAAAATTAAAATAATAATAATAATAAAACAGTGACTCTTAACTGGGGGTATTTTGCCCCTGGGAGACACTAAGTAATGTCTACAGATATTTTTGGTTGAACAGATACTACCACCATCTAGTATGTAGAGAAAAGGATGCTGCTATGCATCTTACAATGAACAGAACAGCTCTCTACAACAAAAAGTTAAGTGGCTCCAAATGTCAACAATGCTGAGATTGAGACTGAGAAATCCTATTCTAAAGGACAGAAGACCACAGGGAGGGACAGGGTCACTGTTTTCAAATTCCTGAAGAATTGTCTTGGAGCACAGTTTTTTCCTGAAAGTCCCCTCCAACCTTCAGACCTAAGTCCCCTCATTCAAAGTTGAGCATCTGTTCTGGTGTTGAGCTCAGTTTTAAGAATCACTTCAAGCATCTTGACCACCCAAAGGTTTCAGCCTGACCCTGGGGTCACAGGGTCACCTTGTCCCACTCAACCTTCTAGGCTAGTGAGATGGACAGGGACACCTCTTACCACTTCCCAGATAATAAGTCTGCCATCTCCCCTAGTTCTCACAGTGTCTGCCCCATGTAGTTGCCACTATCTCCAAATGGATCCTTGAGAAAAGAGGAAGGACAGAGAAGACCTGTGCCTTGCCAGAAACCATGCAGGTAGCATGGCTGAGCACCTCACCTGCCATGCTCCATAAGCCAACATCAGCGTGGGCCACATCAGACCAAAGCTCACCATCTCCCTCCCATCTCCTGCCCACAGTGCCCATACCACAAGGAGATCATTGAAGAGGAAGACCTCCCGCTGATGTAACCCTAGCCTCTGGGGGCGGTTTGGATCTGGCACCTCGTAGAGCTGGCAGCAGCAAACCAGTCGGCGGTGAGGAAGAGAGAGGACCTAGACAAGCAAGAAGAAATTAGTATCAGCAAGGGTCACCCATCATCTGCAGGTATCTTGCACCTTTATATCAATCAGAGAGAAAGTTTACCTCTGATGCATAGTGTCACTCCAGCACGAGAAGTATAGGCAACAAAGATCTAAGCCTTTCTGCTGCCTTTGTCACCTTAGTACCCTCTGTTTTGAATATCCTTCTTGCCCACCTCTGGATGGACACCTTCTACACCTCCTTCAAATTCTAGTTCCAAAGTTTTCTCTTCCAAGAAGCCTTCCCTGATTTCCCTGCACTGAAAATGGCCTCTCCTTCCTTTCTGCTCCCCTAAACTAGACCATAAGGCAGTAGTATTGTTTGTGTCTTTGTCTGGCACCCCCGATGGTCTGTGCATGCCCTCATGGACAGAGACCACATCTGATTCATAGCTGTATCTCTGGTGCCCAGTGAGATGCTGGGCTCAGTGGAAAGACATCTATAAATGTTTGTTGACTACAAGACTTATAAGACTAGAGTGTGTTCTTACTTTGGTTCTCAGCTATTAGCTTTACTCTTCACTTGGCATGGACAGGCAAACCAGAGGTGGGTAGGATGCTAATATTTACACAGCACCCACTATGGGCCTTGGTGGGTGCTAGAAGCAGTCACATGGAGTGCCTTACTTCATCTGTGATATGACCCCCCTGAGGTATGCATTGTTACCCACTCTGTTTTATGTTTAAGGGGAACTTGGGGGCTCAGAGAGGAGTGGTAACTTACTACTCAGTGTCAGCGGCAGGCCCCCCGG
>NW_006207942.1:159070-160139 GCF_000334495.1 Tupaia belangeri chinensis
AAGCAGGTTGACCTTCTGACCCAGTGTCAGCGGCAGCCACCGAGGCAGCCAGAACCCTGGCCCCTCTGCAGCCTCCCAAAGCACTTACCGGCTTCTTGCCGACAATCATGCGCTCCACGGCCTGCACCTGGGACACATGGTCATCATTGGTCCGTAGTTCGCGTCCCTGGATGCGCTGGTAGATGCCCACCAGGAGGTCTCGGGGGATGTCTTCACCATTATCAACCCCTGGGTGTGAGGAGTAACACAGGGATGTGTCATATAAATATGGGGAGACCAGATGGTAGTACGGCAGTAAAATGTGACACTCTATAAGGCTGACCCACAACAGGAAGGTTCCAGGTTTGAGTCTGGAGACCTCCTTAAACATGCTAGTCACGTGTGTGCATGTGATCCAGGGTTGGTTAACACTGGGGATGAATTATGACATCCAGACCCTGTTGGGAGTGCTGTCTTTTTTTCTCTCTCTCTCAATCATGGAAGTAATAAATAAACTTAAAAAAACATCTATAGGAGTGGATGGTAAGAGTTCTCTACAACCCTCCCCCCTACACACACACACAAAATCAGGGTATGGGCCATGACAACAGTCAGCCAGCATCAGGCCAGGGAAGGTGACTGTCAACAAAACAGTTAGTTGCTTTCTTCCTCAAGAGAGGCATTTTGTCTAACAACTCAGAATACCCTCTAACTAAATGATCAGATAATATTTTTTGCCTTCCTAATTAGCGAAAATAATTTTGAATAATACTCAGTGCTAGTAAGAGTGCAGGGAAGTGGGCATTTATAGTAACATAACTGTTTTGGAAGGTTCATAGCCAGTGATTCCTCTTTTGGGAATCTTCCCTGAGGAATTACTAAGAAATATGTGCAACATATATGTACAAGAATGTTCAGTAAGTGCTAATGATGAGAAGAGTTTGAAACAACCTCAGTTCTAACAATAGAAGAAACATAGAAGAGCCAGTTTAAGTGGTATGGCCTTAATAAAACATGGAGTTATTTTTCTTTTTCTTTCTTTCTTTCTTTCTTTTTTTTTTTTTTTTGTGGAGAGGTTTTTGCTATAGGG
>NW_006207942.1:160303-165616 GCF_000334495.1 Tupaia belangeri chinensis
CGGGACTCGAACTGCGGTCAACTACGTGGGAGTCCAGCGACATAGCCATTACACTAACTGCTGGTCCCAAAACATGGAGTTATTTAAAACTTGACATTTACAGGGCCAATAAGTGGCATGCCGGTTAAGGCTCTGTATCCCCACATGGCCGATCATCGTTCAAGTCCCAGACCTAGCGGCTTAAAAATCATGTCAGGCACATATGCATGTGCACCCAAAATCTCAAGAGGAGAATGGAGGAGAAGGAAATGTGATGTCGCCATCCCCCAGAGGGTGATTTTTCACTTTCTCTCTCTGTCTCTCTCCTGCAAATATCCTATGGCAAAAATATAAAAACAAAACAAAACAAAACAAAAAAACCTTGATGTTTACAAAAATTTCAATAGCATGAAAAAATTCTTATGAAAAGTTAAATGAAAAGAATAAGATAATAAGTTGCATGTCTAGCATGATCTTAACTATATAAAAAATTACATAAGACCAGGTGGTGGCATGTGGTTAAGGTGGCTGTATCCCATATGGCCAATTATACAGTTTGAGTCCCAGACTTGATGGTTTGAAAAATATGCTGTGTGCATGTACAGTCATGCCCAAAATCCCAAGAGAAGAATGAAGGAAAAGGGATTGCAGCATGACTCTTTCCTTTGGGGATGATTTCTTTCTCTCTGTCTCTCTCTGGTAAGTACACATGCCCTATAGCAAAAAAATAAAGAAAAAGTTACATATATATGGAGAAGAAAAACCTAGAATACAACAAAATATTAACCATGGTTGCCTGTAGGGGACAGAATTTTGGGTGATTAAAAGAAATTTTCTGGGGACCAGCAGGTGGTGCAATGGTTACATGGCTGGACTCCTACTTGGTTGACTGCGGTTTGAGTCCTGGACCAGGCAGCTTAAAACTCACACGGGACATGTACGTGTGTGTGTGCCTAAGATCCCAAGAGGAGAATGGAGAAGAAGGGATTGCAGCATGCCCATCCCCCCCTGGGGGGGATTCCTCGATTTCTATCTCTGTCTCTCTGGTGGGTGCATGTGCTCTACAGCAAAAATCTCTCCAAAAAAAAAAAAATTTCCTGTTATCTGAAATTTTCTAAAATGCACTTTATTACTTTGATTCATTTGCTTATTTGTTTAATAATTGGAAGAAACATGTATATGTGTATACAAGTGTCTTCATAAAGTTCATGAAAATGTATATTATGAAAAAAACTGGGGTCAGCAGGTGATGGTGGTTAAAGGCGTTGGTTTATCACATGGCTGACTGCGGTTCAAGTCTGGCAGCTTGCTTTCTCCCTTTTCCTTTCTCTATCTCTCTCTGGTCAAATTGAAAAATAATAATAACAACAAATGGAATTAAGTAAATAGATTTTTTTTTAAAAGAAAAACTGCATGAGTTTCAAACCTTTTTTGGTACCAAAATAAACTCATGGGGCCAGGTGTAGGTGCTGTGGTGAAATGAAACACTCTGTGAAGCTGACCCACATGGGAAGGTTCTAGGTTCACATCCAGAGGCCTCCCTGTCTATGCCAGGCTTGTGTGTGCCCATGATCTGAGGCTGACTAAGGCTGGGGTGGATCACCCTTTTGGGGATGCTGCCTCTCTCTTTAGCTCTCTCTCTCTCTCTTTCACTCTATGTGTGTCTCACACATTAAAAAAATAAACTTAGAAAATAAACTCATATTTTAATTCTGCTTTTCAACGAACTTCTTGAAGTACCCCCCCTCCACATGCACACGTATATAAATACATATATAGATAGAATGGATGAATGAATAATGGCAGAATTCTAGGAGACAGCTCCAGATGGCCTCTGATCTAACTCCCTCCTCCCAAGTCTACCATCCTGGTTTTTTGCTGATGTGAAACCCACTCACTCTTCTCTCTAAACCTTCTGCTAGGGAAAATGTTTTTGCTTTTAGAAATGCCATGCCTCCTCCTTGGACAGGTGCTAAAGGAACATTCTTCCTCATACTCCCTTTTATACCATGGCTGTCAGAGAGCTTAAAGCCCATCAACTGTGCATACACCCTGATGGTCAGCAACTTTTTCTTGTTTTTATGTTTGTATTGTTTCCTTAAGTCTCTCACTTTCATTTTCGTTTCAATAATCTGAACATCTATGCCCTTTTTGCAGGTTGCTCTCTGGTGAGAGGCAGGCTTGACATCAATAGAATAAATCAAGAAAAAAGATCAAAGTGACACCTTTCATCTGGCATTCAAAGCCCCCATGTATTTGTTGAAACTGACCTTCCCAACCGATCACACACACCTTCTCAATTGTCCTCTAAACAACTTTACATTTTCCTACCTCTGTGCCTTTGTTGTTCTTACTGCTAGGTAAACCCTCCTTTACTATCTCTGTTGTCACCTTATTCATGCCTTCACTACCCACCTTAAAATAAAATACTGCTTCCTCCAGGAAGCAAGTTGGGAATGGGCTGTCCCTCCTTTGAGCTCTGACTGTATTTGTGGCCTCTGATGTAGCTGTTCCATTTCTGTTACTTACCTGGGTACTACAAGTCAGTATCTCCCTCACTCAGTGTGGTAGTGGGGGGGATTCTCTCATTGCTAGGGCTATGGCAGTCTCCTCACCATTGTCCTTGGCACCCATCACAGGGCCTGGAACACACTGGGTATGTAGTAAGTAGCAACTGACTGGCTGTTTGGTTGGTCAAATGAATACATGAATGCATGAACGGAGGAAGTGTACCTAAAATAATTCAATGAATCTTTATGGGCATAAATAAAGACAGGGAAAGATGGATGAGTGAATGACCAAGTAAGTGAATTAGTGTAAGTCCTGTAAGAGCTAGGACTTTTATTATTTATAATGTTCACTGCTATAACCCCAGGACCTAGAAGCCTGATACATAGGGAATATCAGTAAATATTCAGTATAAGAATAAAGAAATGGGCAAATGAACATGTGAGTGAATTATTAAGAGAATGAGGAAGGCCAAGTGGTGGTGCAGCAGTAAAACACAAAGTTGGGGCCACCAGGTGGTGTGGTAGTTAAGGTGCTAGACTCCCATATGGCTAGCTATGGTTTGACTCCTGGACCTGGTGGCTTGAAAATCATGACAGGCATGTGTGTGTGCGTGCCCAAAACCCTGAGAGGAGAAGGGATTACAGTGTGGCCATCCCTACCCCACCCCCGAGGAAGGTTTGGGGTTTGTGTCTAGACACCTCCCTGAGTATGTCAGGAATATGTGTATCCATGATCTGGGCTGACTGAGGCTGAGGGATGAATGAATCATGGCATTGAGACTCTATTGGGAGTGCTGTCTCTCTGCTTCTCTTTGTCTTTGTGTCTCTCTCATGGAAGAGTTTTTTTTATTAAGTTTTTTCCATAGGGTATGTGTGTGCTTACTGGAGAGAGAAAGAGAGAGAGAGAGAGAAAGAGAAAGAGAGAGAGAGCGTGAGAAATCACCCCTAGGAGGTATGGCCACACCACAATCCCTTTTCCTCCATTCTCCTCTTGGGATCTTGGGCATGTATGCTGATGCGCCCAGTGTGTTTTTCAAGTTACCGCTGGGTCCAATACTCGAACTGTGAAGTTGGCCATGTGGGATCCAGCTGCCTTAACCTCTGCGCCACCTGCTGGCCCGGAAGAAAATTTTCAAAAAAACTTAAAAAATATTTTAAAAAGTGAGTGTCTTAGGAACATCCAGGCTTGGCAGAAAGTGATATCATCACAGGTTAATTTCCAAGGAACAGATGGGATCTCCCTCATCCTTCTCCACCACCCACCCTGCCCACTTCCTCTTCCCAGGTGAAGGGCAGAAAAAGCTGATAGGGAAGTATGATCACCTCTCAGGTTCTTGATGAAGTCATCTAGTTTCATCTTGCGTTCAGCCTTGACGCTGGGACTATACATGTCGGTATTGAGGAGAATGATGGCAAAAGCAAGTATGAAGATGGTGTCTGGATTCCGGAACTGGCGCACGAGGGCTGGATTACAGACACAGTACCGCTGGCTGCAGGGTAGGAGAGGTCAAGGCCAGACTTGGGCACCAGCAATCTTGATAATCACAACCGTTACCTTTCACAGAGTTTTGCCAAAGGGATTTATGGACATCATCTCATGTAATCCTATCATAATACTGCAAAGTAGCTATTAGCAATCCATTTTACAAAGAAAGTACCGAGCCTCAAAGTGGTAAGGTAACTTGCCCAAGGTAAGAGAGATAGTAAGTGGTAAACCCAGGATGAAAACTCGGATCTTTCTGATTACAAAGCAAGTCCTCCTCCCATTATGGGAAATGTGTTCTCAGAAACTTCTTTTCTCCTTGAAATACTCCAAAGTGGTGGAACCGGGACTTAGACGCAGGTCTGTGTGATCCCCAAAGCATTTATAATAGATTGCAATGGTTAAATAAATAAAATGATATAGATGGATCAGGGAATCAGATACATTTGAGTTCAAATCCTGGTTCCACCATTTACTGAAGTTACTTAACTTCTCTAAACTTCAGATTTCTCATCTGCAGAATGGGAATAACAATAGAAGCACCTACCTCACGGGGTGGTTGTATTTGATGAAATTCATGTAAAGTGCCTAGATCAGCACCTGATCCCGAGCAAGTACTCCATGAACATCAACTCTTATTGCTGATGTTGTTGTCACTTATCAAATGCCCATGCCCCAGATGCTGAGCTAGATACTTTATTTGCACTACCTCTGAGCTTCACAACTGCCTTGTAAAACAGGACTTATGGTGAGGAAAGTATGAGGCTCAGAGAAGTGACTGGTGGACACATACTACATTGCCCCTAAAGTAGAGAGGGGCAGCTTCAGGAGTGGGAAGCAGGCACACCTGAAGGCTTCGATGAGTCGCTCCACTTTCTGGGCCTCGCCTTGTACCCGGATATGGGACTGGAACTTCCGGAGTGCATCATCCAAATCCATGGAGGAGAAGTCCATCTCATCCACCACACAGCTGATGAGCAAAGAAGGGGGTATGGCATTCTCAAACTCTCTGCAGAAAGCCTCTAACCCACCCTGGCCTGCTCAAATGGATCAATAGCCCCACTGACAGACTTCCCAAATTGGGACCTCTGCCCCTCCCAAAATACATATAAGCATAGAATATTTGAATATGTCCCAGAAAAATTGAGGCAAGACACATAGTGACCAAAGGTTCTTTCCATAAACCCACTCATTTCAGATATGGGGAAACTGAAGCCTAAAATAGGCCATAGGATGAGCATGTCTTGCTCTGGGACCACCCAGAAGACTTTAGGAATAGGGCCAAGAGAGATCATATCCCTCTAAGGCATAAAGGTGTAAGTCCCTCCTCTCCTTTTCCAG
>NW_006207942.1:165647-167417 GCF_000334495.1 Tupaia belangeri chinensis
GAATGCCTGCCCCATCCTGGGGTCCTCACTCCAACACGTCTCTGTTGAACTGCTTCTGCCGGTTCCCCAGGAATTCCCCTATCATCTGCCGGCTCAGGCCTTTCCGCTCCAGGATGAAGTGAGCCACTCCCACCGGTGTGTCTGACAGGAAGCCCCGCTCGATTAGATACTGGATACCTTTCTCTGGCTTCCTGCAGAAAGAGGGGAGGTGAATGAAATGACTGTCTTCTTGAAACTGTGCCCTCATCCCATTTCTTGAACCATATTGAGCCAAACTAGCTATGGCCTCAGAAAATCAAAGAAGTCAAATATATTATTTGGTCCAATCCCTTCATGGTACAGTTAATAAAACTGAGACCTGGGGAAGGATAGCCATTTCAAAGGGCTTCACAATCAGCCTGACTTCTTCCTTCACTGGAGACTCACCACAGTTGAAAGAAAGCAAGAGTCTGCGCTATGCTTTGGTATTCCCAGCAGGCACTAAGGAGTCCTGAGAGAACAGCTGAGTTCCAGGCTCTGAGTCTGTGCCCCTCAGAGCAAGGAAGAAGTGAAGAGGTTACTTTGTTCCACATCCCACATCCCACCCAGGCAGGTATCATGCAGCCTCTGTGAGCATTTCTACAGAAAAGGTGTTCTCTAGATTTCTAGAGAGCTAGGCCAAAATCTGGGTCGTAGCTATCCTGTATTCAGAACACTAGAATTTTAGGATCCCAAAGGCTAAAATTTGGAAGAGACTTTGTTGCTATCAGTCTCAGAGCCATGACTTCCCAGTTGTGTGACTTTGAACAATCCCTTTTACTTCTCCAAACCTCAATTCCTTATTTATAAAATAGGGATACCACTACCTACCTTGCTGAGTTATTTTGTGAGAACTAAATATAGGTGGCAGTATTTAATAAGCTATAAAGACGTAAGGCTCTGCATCTAATGTTTCCTAATTACATCTAATGTTTTCTAATTATTTCCTAATCAAATGACACACTCCCATCCGACTCCTAAGCACTTGGCACCAGCCCAGTCACTTAGAAAGAGCTCAGTCATGGTCACTGCGTAGTCCAGCATATCCCCTGCCCCTGACATCTCAAATATACAATCTATACCCTGCTAGGTAATAACTGGAAAAACTGAAGCCCAAGGAAGAAACAAACTTTGCCCAGGGCTATGCAGTGAGTGGTCAAAGTCAGACTAGCAGCCCAGGTCTCCTGTTTCCCAGACTAGGGCTCTTTATATATCATATTTCTCCTTTCTACAAAGAGGAGGTGGGGGAGACAAGATTCAGCATCCATTTAGTGGGAGTGTCTTGCCCAAGATCACACTGCCAGAGGCAGGATTGGGTTCCAAACCCTGGTGTGTCAGGGGCTCTACCCTGCATCTTGCTCTCTATCCTTTTCCCTGTACAATTGAGGAGAAAGACCATTTCACAAAATGAGAGGAGAGCAGAACCAGGACCACTGCTTAGAGTTCAGTCCTAGGGAGCCCAGGGCCTGAGACAGGGGAGGGAGTGCTAAAGAGGCTCAAATGGGGAGCACCTACTTATTGAAGAGGTTGAGGCCGATTCTGTAGTGCCGTCTTTGCACGACGTCATTGTTGAAGGCTGGAGAGTCCCAGCTGTGTCTTGTCTCCCGTTGGTAAGTCTGCTTGCACAGGCCAGTGGCTGGAGGCTCCCTCAGGCTGTCCCGAGAAGAGGAGCCAGAGCTGCAGTTGATGGTCTCATTGGAATTGCTGGAGCTCTCAAGGCTCTCATTATCCCCCACATCAGAGCTCTCGCCT
>NW_006207942.1:167589-168627 GCF_000334495.1 Tupaia belangeri chinensis
GAAGCCCCCTTGTGTTTCAGGGTCCCATGGGGGCTGCAGCCATCAGCCTCATACACCAGCTGGCGGTGGACAGAGCCGCGGTCTGAGCGGTCACTCAGGTCCACGGAGCTGTCACTAGGAGGCTCAATGGTAAGCAGGGGAAGATGGGCAGCTCGTAGTCGGAAATCCCGGCACTCTAAGCACCCAGGACCCCTGCGAGAGCCTTCCTCACGGCTACCATCTTCCCGGGTCCCTGCTAGCACTGGTGGAGGAACTGGTGGGAGAGGGGCTGGTGCCCAAAACTCAGGGCGACCCTGAGATTGGGGCTCTGTGCTAGGTAGTCGCTCAGGGGATGGTGGGGGAACAGGGTCATCCAGGTAGAGGGGAAGATCACTGAAGGACGTGGCTGAGCTGTCCTCTTGCTGTTCCTTGGACTCCCGCTTCTCCAGTTGGGCTGCCCCTGGCTCCTCAGACATGGGCCCTGATGGATGGCAGTTCAGAGCCTCGTCGATGGACTCAGCCAGAGACTTAACCTAGGTAGTAGGAAAGGGGAGGAAGGAAAGGAAAGAAAGATGAAGGGAGGAATTGTGGAAGGGTGGGAGTGAGGGAAGTGAGGGAGGAAGGAAAAAGAGGGAATCTTCTTGGTAGGTTAGCCAAGAAAGTAGGTGACCCTCCCCCACCCTAGCAAGTTCTCTGAGGTCAATAAAATATCTCCCAGGGAGCCATTGTGAGCTCACAGTAGCTGGGACTAATGCCTACCAGCTCCCTCTATCAGTACCCCAGTACAAGGGCATCTTCAAAAAGTTCACAGAAAATGAGTATTATGAGAAAACTATTCATGGAACTCAAAACATTTTGACACCAAGATGAACTTGCACATTAATGTCACTTCCCCACAAACTTTTTGAAGTCCCTTCATACCATTTTTGTGTCTATCTATCTATCTATCTATATATATATTTTTTTTTTTTTGGAGAAGTTTTTGCTATAGGGGGTATGCGCTCACCAGACAGACAGAGACAGAGAGACAGAAAGCGAGAAATCACCCCCCAGGGGGGA
>NW_006207942.1:168682-172731 GCF_000334495.1 Tupaia belangeri chinensis
GCCCAGCATGAGTTTAAGCCACCGGGTCTGGGACTCAACCGCGGTCGACTACGTGGGAGTCCAGCGACATAGCCATTACGCTAACTGCTGGTCTCCTTTGTGTCTATATTGACCCAAGCCAACATGCTACCTCCTCCAAGATTTAGCCATATTCCTGCCTCCCCAGG
Source organism: Tupaia belangeri chinensis (assembly GCF_000334495.1). Classification (NCBI taxonomy): domain Eukaryota; kingdom Metazoa; phylum Chordata; class Mammalia; order Scandentia; family Tupaiidae; genus Tupaia; species Tupaia belangeri. The sequence goes on from NW_006207942.1 coordinate 168,850, forward strand.
GCAAACCAAAATCCCAGGTTTCTCTGGACTCTCAGAGCTCTCTGCCTGATTCTCTCTTAGGAAAGTCATGATAGTTAACCTTGAGGATCTGGTCCACACTTGGTAACTCTGCCTCCTTGTGGCATGCAGCTTCCAAACTAGCCCCTAACAACCTCTGCCTCCTGGTATTTACACCCCGGGCACCGCACTGTACCAGAGTTGGTCTGTGTGACCAACAGCCTATGGCAGAAGTGAAAGTATGTCACTTCTGAAATGAGGTTATAAAAGACTGTGGCTTCTAGGACCAGCAGAGAGAGAAAGTGAGAAAGGAAGCCACCAGGTCCAGGACTTGAACCACTGTCGGCCATGTTGGAGCCCAGCATCCTTAACCACCATGCCACCTGCCAGCCCCTCAAGGTCAGTCTTAAGCTACTAAATTTGGGGGTGATTTGTTACACGGCGATAGATACTTCCTCATCAGACTTGGGTAGCACTGTGAGCTGAGACCAAGCTTGGTTCCTCTATCTCTCCCACCAGTCTGTGACCTCCCTATCCCCCATTCTTTCCTTGAGAGTTTGATTCAGGCCTGTTTTCTCTCTCTCTCTCTCTCTCTCTCTCTCTCTCTCTCTCTCTGTTTATTTGTTTATTTCTTCCACTAGTAATCGAGATAGAGAGAGAGAAAGAGAGTGAGAACCCCAAACAGAGTATTGGTGCTGCGATCCACTCCCAGCTTCAACCAACTCCAGGTCATGGGCATACATGTGCCTAGCATACTTCAAGAGGGCTCTGGACACAAACCCAGAACCTTTCCCATGTGGGACAGCCTCACAGACTATGGCATTTTACCACTGTGCCACCATCCAGTCCCTGATTTCTCTCTTTTTAGCTCACCCTTCCAACTATCTTTGGCTTGCTAAACTTAACACATTGCTTAACACAGAAGAGATGTTCAATTAAATCCTTCTTGTGGGACCAGCAGATGGCGTAATGGTTATGTAGCTAGACTTTAACGTCGTTGACTGTGGTTTGAGTGCTGGACTTGGCGGTTTAAAACTCCTGCCAGACAGGAGTGAGTGCGTGCGTGCCCAAAATCCTGAGAAATGACTGGAAGAGAAGGGATTGCAGTGGGCTCACCCCCCAGGGGGTGATTTCTCACTTTCTCTCTCTCTTTCTCTCTCTCTCTCTCTCTCTCTGGCAAGTGCATGTGTCCTACAGCAAAAATCCCTCAAAAAAAATCTTTCTTGTATGAATGAATGGATAAATGATATAATTCTTCCCTTCAATACTTTCCTTCCTTTACTTCTTTATTAGCTTCAAGAAAGCCTGATGGGAGGGCCAGATCACTCAGGTTAGTGCAGAGTGATTTCTTCTCCTACAAAACTTCATTCATTCATTTGGCACCTTCTAGTAAGTACCTCCATGGTTTTAGGAAGAAAACTAATATGTATTTAACAGTTACCATATAATAGGTGTTTTTATGTATATTACCACTTGAGCTGAATCTTCAAAACAGCTTTGAAAAGAAAGTTTTATCTCCATTTTATTGATCATATTTCAGTAAGATTAAACAGTTTGCCCCAGGTCACACTGTTGGGTAATGGCAGAACTGGGATTTGCACCTGGGCAGATATGTCAACACACTCCAAGCCCAGAATATCTCCCACCACCCTCACTACCAGTTCCATGCCCACCCTTCCATGCTTTTGCTGATGAAATGCCTATTAAACAACACCCTCCCAACTATCTATGGCTTGCTAAATCTCTGTCTGGTACGATTCAGTCCCATTGCTGTTTTCTCAAAGAATCCTTCTCTGGTCCTCCCAGAAGAAAGTTTCCTCTTCCTCCTCTGGGTTTCCACAGAACTATATAGGTCACCCTTTCTCATGGCTATGAGCACACTTTATTTCAGGAGACAGTAATGCACACATATGTCCGCCATTTCCTATCAGACTGAGCAATCCTTGAGAACGAGAACCAGGCTCAGTTCCTTGGCCTCAGTCTTCTTCTCTGTAAAATGAGGATAATAACCCCTGTCTCATGGGTCTGATAAGAGGCATATAGAGCACCTAGCACATGGTAGGGACTCATTATCTGTCAGTTCAGTCTTTATTTGAAGGCCCAAATAGTGAGAACTTTTACTTTCTTATATGCTCTATATATTTGTATTTTAAATTTCTTGATTCAACAATGTAATTTTTTGTATTGCCAACTCTTTCTTATGATTCTCACAGTCCCAATTCACACTGTAGCTATTTGTTGCTATTAAATGCTTGTCACACAACACCTTTCCATTTGGAATACAGGAAGAAAGTAGTTAAGAGAAGCCAGAACATTGGCAGGGGAAAGAAAGGCCCTTCTTTGGGGATCCTGACCTGCTTGGAGAAGGAGTCCTCGAGCTCTGTGATGTCATTAGAAAACTCTCCAGATGTGGTGACGGAGCTTCCACCACCATCAATGCCCCCACCACAGGAGCCTCCATATGGGAGTCCCCGCTCAAGCCGATGAAGGGGTGCCCCCGCTCAAGCCGATGACGCCGGGCCCCAGCCATGGCACCCTCGTCCAGCGAGGCAGGCTTGCCCTCGAAGTACGCGGGGTTCTGTGCCTTCTCATACTCCTCGAAGGAGAACTGCATCCGCATGTTGGAAAGGATGATGCGGCGGGACATGCGGCTCTCTGAAGCTGAGCTGCGTAGCCGCTCAAAGTTCTTGTTCATGCGGTACTGGCGGAAGGCTGTCTGGGGGGTCCTGGCAGCCCTGCGGCTCAGGAAGGAGCCCCCGTACTTCCTCTCTAGCATTTCCACCTGGGCAGGGAAGGGTAAAGGGAAACAAGGTCAGAAATTTACTACAGCCTTAAAGCCCTGGGCCCTCAAAACACAACCCCATCACAGTCATAGCTAACTGCTTATAGTTGCCTGAATGTGCAGGCTGTCGTGCATTCAGTGTTGTCTTTTCACGTGAATCTCAGAGAGTACTAGCACTGGTCACATGGGATTGGATTATGTTTTGTTTGCGTTTTTCTTTTCCTACAAGAAGTACATGTTGGTTATTCAAAAACAGGGAAAAGAAAAACGAAACAAAACAGAGATGCTAAAGAGGGAAAGAAAAGAAATAAATGGAGAGCAAGAAGAAGGAAAAGGTCTAGCCTCATGGCTTAGTGGTGAAGGGAGCCAGATACTACATGGCTGACCATAGTTTGTCTGTTTGTTTGCTTTGTTTTTTTTTGTTTGTTTTTTTGTTTTGTTCTGTTTTTTAGCATAAACAGTCTTTATTGGGCTCAGACCAGGAATCCATGGGTCTTGAGGACCTCTGTGTATTTGCCAATTTTCTTCTCCACATTCTTTTTGGCCTGTTTTCATAGCCTCATGAGCTGTTTCTTCTTCTGGTAGTGCATCTTGGCCTTCCCCTTCCTCTTCTACTCCAGGGTGGCTGTCACTGCCTGGTACTTCCAGCTGACCTCATGATCCAGGCACCCCAAGTAGGCAAACTTTCTCATAGGCTTCAGTTGTACAATCTTGAGAGCAGTAGGAACCACCATCTGCTTTTTCTTATCACAGGGTGGCAGTATCCCATCGAACACCTTGAGGCAGTCCAGAGCAGCCTGGCCGCACTTGGTCTTGTGGGGCAGCATGCCTCGTACAGCTGCCAGAAGATATGGCTGGGGGCCCAGAAGTGGTAGGGACTGCAGGGTGGATTGGTGTTCATCCACTTGTGGAGGAAGGCCAGGTACTTTAACTTGTTTCTGTAGAAATTGCCAGAAATTATGTTTTCACAGTGCATGACCACTACCTTGAGGCCCAGCAGCACCTGTTTGGCCACAATGGCTGCCGGGTGGCCTGGAGATGGCCTCAGCCATTGAGCACCAGGACCTGCCCCTCTGCCATCTTCAGCCGTCGCCCGGGGAAGA
>NW_006207942.1:173006-176925 GCF_000334495.1 Tupaia belangeri chinensis
CTCGTACGGCTGCCAGAAGATATGGCTGGGGGCCCAGAAGTGGTAGGGACTGCAGGGTGGATTGGTGTTCATCCACTTGTGGAGGAAGGCCAGGTACTTTAACTTGTTTCTGTAGAAATTGCCAGAAATTATGTTTTCACAGTGCATGACCACTACCTTGAGGCCCAGCAGCACCTGTTTGGCCACAATGGCTGCCGGGTGGCCTGGAGATGGCCTCAGCCATTGAGCACCAGGACCTGCCCCTCTGCCATCTTCAGCAGTCGCCTGGGAAAGAAAGCTGACCACAGTTTTAATCCAGGTCCTGGTGGCTTGTAAAATACAGTGGGTGCATATGCATGCCTGCTCAAAATCCCAACAGGATGGAGAAATGGAGGAGAAGGGATTGTGGTGTGACCATGCCCCATTGGGGTACTTGTTCCCTCTCACTCTTTCTCCTTTGGCAAGTGCATGTATATGTTCTGGCAATTAAAAAAAAGTAGTGAAGGAAAGAAGAAGAGAAAGAATGAGAGAGGAGAAAAGGGAGGGAGAGAAAGAGAAGAAGGTAGGAAAGGAGGAAGGAAGGGAAAGAAAATTGGTTCACCTAAAGTCCAAACACCTAGGCAGAACCACAGTTAACATTTTGGTATATGTCCTATATGTTTTTGCCTAAATGTAGTACTTGTCCTCTTCCCCCCACCAACTTTTTTTTTTTTAGATAAACAATGCATTCTATCATACTGTTCTGAAATTGTTAACTGATATGTATGCTTTCCCCCACCCCATGCCCATTAGATGGAGGTTTTCCAAGGACCAGTCCAGATCTCATTCATCTTTACACCTCCAGGACCCAGCCATGGAGTTCAGCAAATGTTCAGAGTGAATACAAGACTCAGTGGCTGGGTAATGAATGTGTGAGCCCCTAGTAGGGTGAAGGGTCCTGGAACCACTCCTTTCCAATTCCAGTCTTACTAACCTTCCCTGGATACCACCCTCAAGTACCACAACCCCACCCCTCCCCTAGCTCCCTCTCTCTCTCTCTCTTGCATCCCCACTCCCATTCTCAACCAGAGAGCCATCTCCCCGCACCTTTTTGTCCTGCAGGTCTGTGGAGAGTTCATAGCTGTCCGATAGGGCCTTGGAGCGCTTTATCTCCTCCTCCTCCTGCTTCCTTAGGGCGACACTGGCTGGCTGGAGGCGTGCCCGCTGAGACCAGGGAAGGCCCACACCAGCAGGGGGGCCCCCCATGTGGCTGCTGGAGGGGGGCATCTGGCTCAGCCGGTAGGGGGGTTGGCTCCCAGGACTATCAACTGCTGTGCTCAGGTCACTGCCTGGGGCATCACCCTCCACACTGTGGGGACGAGATAAGATGAGCCAGGATGTAGGAACAGGAGAGGGGCCTTCTGGATCAGACAGGGAGTAGGTGGACCAGAACCCTGCCCCCCCATCCCATCTACCATGCTTCCTTATGGATATGGGGACTCCAGCACTTACAGGCCAGAGAGGCTCCTAGCTCACAAGCTGTTTCCTCATAGCCCCCAGAGTCCCTTCCCATCACACTTCCCTTGCCCTACAGCCCCATCCCTTAACTTCATCCTCTTACACTCCTTTCACCCTCGAGGCTCTGTCTCCTCACAGTGTTGTCACCAGTCTTGCTTACCCTTCACAGCTGGTTCCCACACAGCCTTGTCCCCAGACCACTCTCCTTCCAGCCCTAACCCTTTAAGCCTCTTTTTCTAGTAGTCCTGTCCCCTAGCAACACTCCTACCCAGACCTCTTCCCCTCACAGCTCCTTCCCTTCATGGCCCTGTCCCCAACACAGAGTGCCAGAGTGTTATGGTTTCCCTCCTGGTCCATCGCCAGCACCATCTCAGACCAGCTCCCTCAAAATGCCATCCCCTCTCAGGCCTGTTCCCACTGCAGCCCAGCCTCTGCCATCAACCACCGGGACTCCAGACTCAGCCTGGCCAGTTCCCAAGGTTCCCGGCTGCTGCCTGCAAAGGCAGGGCCCGGCTCCGTGCCTGCAAAGGCAGGGCCAGGCTCAGGCTCAGCGGCAGTGGGAGGGACCTCCCATCCAGCATCCTCACAGGTAAAGAGCTGCCCTGCGGGGAAGCTTCCTTTTTCTTCTCATGGCCTTTTTCTCCTTGGCTTGGGGAAGAGGTTGGGAGTCTGGAGGCCAAAGAGTAGCCAGAGCTGGGCCCCAGGTCTTGCCTTCCCTGGTTTCCCAGAGCTGTTGTTCCACCAGACTTGCTCCCATGGTGCCATGGCAACCAGGCTGCCAGGGAACCCAGGTGGCGACGACAGAGCCCAGGCAGAACCCAGGTGCCCTGAGCCAGCAGGCATGGTGTAGAGCCACAGGGGTGGGGAGAACGTGGGAAGGGTCAGGAGGGGAGCAGGCAGGGAAGACATGGAGGAAGGAGGTGGTAAGGGAAATGGGTGGGGCTGGGGTCCAGAGAATGGTCTAATTTGGTGAGTTTAAGGTTGGGGAGCTCTTGCCTGGAGAAAGGGTTAAGGGGTTACTCCCTAGCCCCTATTTGGCAGAGTATAGCAGTGTAGGGCAGAGGTGAACTGGGCTGGGTGTTGAGAGGTTCCCTACCAATGCAGGAGCTTGGGCTGCAACAGGCCTGGAATCCTGGCAGCAGAGCACTTAACACAGGAGCTGGGTGTGGTGGGGAGGCTGCACCCACAAGGTGGGGGCTTGGGCTGCAGCAGTGGACGCCAGTGCTCCGGCTCTGCCTGGTAGGAATGCCCACCCACAGCTCATCTTCCACTCTCCCAAGTGTTAGTTGGCAATACCACCAGAAGCAAAGTAGAAGCTGACTGAAGGACTTTCCTCCACCCCAAATTCTCTCTCCTCTTGGGCCTCAGGGGTCCCTGATATCATTCTCCAGGGATCAGATTTGCCCATTCCCAGCATCTAAGATGCTCCCCTCTTCCCTCCATAGGACTGTAGGATCCTGCCCATCAACCTCTCGAACCTTCCCCTTCCCAGTACATAGCTCAAGCCCAGTTTTGATCGTCTGCCTCCTTTAGTCATGAATCATCCATAGCTCCCACTGCCCACAAAAGATAGAACTCTTTACTCTGGCATTTGAAGCTTCTAAGATATAATAGCTAATACTTACAGAGCAGTTAGCATGTTTAGGCACTATTTTTCCCACTTCACACTTAATTTTCAATAATTTGTTTACTCATTAAAACAATCCCATGGAGTTGATACTGCTATTTATCTTCATCTTACACATAGAGACAAGCCCAGAGAGGTTAAGTAACATATCTATAGTCACACAGCAACTCATGATAAAGTCCGGATTCAAATCCAGGCGGTCTGACTCCAGAGTCCACGCTCAAACATTTAGCCATATTGCAGAGTTGGCTGCTAGCCCCCTACTCATCCACCCTTCCCTCCAGCCTGGCTCAGATCCTGTTTCTCCTAAATGTTCCTCTGCTTTCTATCTCCCAAACTGCTCATACAGTACCTTCTACCTGAAATGCAATCCCAATCATCTCTGCCATCTGTAATCTGAGAAATACCCCCACCTCAGAGTTCCATTAAGATTCAGGTCATATGCCACCACTAAGAAGCCCTCCTGATTGCCACCTCCAGCCAGAAATGATTGCTGATCCTGTTCAGTGCTCCCACACACGGCACATGTCTGTCTTTTTTATGGCACAGATTAGCTTTGGCAAAGCATGACAGCTATTTGTGTTCGTGACTCCCAGAATCCCAGGACAGAAGAAAAATTTGGTAATTTCCTAGCTAACACAGAGCTCAGGAGCTGGAATGCTGTGAGTGCTCCATAAAAGCTCTGGTGTGAGGAAGTCAAAGAATGTACTTAGCCAGCTGCTCTAATAAATGCTCTCACCTGAACTTTTTTCTCTTTTTTTTTTTTTTTGAGACGTTTTCACTATAGGGCGCGTGCGCTCGCCAGACAGACAGAGA
>NW_006207942.1:177138-196611 GCF_000334495.1 Tupaia belangeri chinensis
AGAAAGCGAGAAATCACCCCCCAGGGGGGATGGTCACGCGCCAATCCCTCGTCCTCCATTCTCCTCTCGGGATCCTGGGCATGCACGCACATGTGCCCGGCGTGAGTTTTAAGCCACCGGGTCCGGGACGCGAACCACGGTCGACTACGTGGGAGCCCAGCGACATAGCCACTACGCTAACTGCTGGTCCCTCACCTGAACTTTTTACACAGCCTTCAATCTCTTCTTTCAATCTATTCTCCATCCTATGGCAGAGAAAGCTTTCAAATGTACAAATCTGACCATGTCCTCTCCCACTAAAACTGTTTCCCAGTTCTCTATAACTCACGCAACCTACAACTGAGCGCCCCCTATGCTCCAGGCATAGTGCTAAGTACTGGAAAGATGAAAGCACACAAGATGCTCAAGAATGCACCCTCGGGGAGATAACATTCTAGTAGGGGAAGCAGACTGTAAAGAAAGAAATAAATATATACTACGGTTTCAGGCAAGGGTAAGTGCTAGGAAGGAGAATAAAGCAGAATGCTCAAAGGCACTGTTTTAAATGTGGTCATCAGAGAAGGCCTTTTTGGAGAAATGGCATATAAACAGAGCCCTGATGGGAATGAGGGCATGAGCTGTGTGGTTATCTGAGGTGAGAGCAGTCCATAGAGGATGCAGCCAGTGCAAAGGTCCTGAGGTAGAACTATGCCTGGCATGTCTGAGGAACAGGAATGAGGCCAGTGTAACTGGAACAGAGTGAATGAGAGGAGAGTAAGAAGAGAAAGCATCAGCGAGATAATGAAGGCCAAATAGTGAAGGGCAGGATAACAACTTTTGCTCTGACTGAAATGAGTAGAGGAGGGATGTCATCTAACTTAGGTTTGAGGCAGGCTCGGTGATGCAGTGGTAACATACTTGTCAAGCAATGCTGGATCCATATGGAAGATCATGGGCTCAGCTCCCTGGTTGACCAGTACACACCGGGTGTACATGGCTGCCCATGATCCTGGCTGACTTGGGAAATTTGGAGGCACAGTGGAGATCATGGTGTGAGACCCTGTTGGGGTGCTTGTCTTTCTCTTTCTCTCTGTCTCACTCTCATGAAAGAAAGGAATTAACTTCAGTTTTACAGGAAGCATCATGTATAGGATAACCTCCAACTTCCCCACCATGGCCATAGATGGCTCTCCTGACCTGACCCCTGCCTGATGTACCCTCTGCCCCGTCACCCTAGTCTGACTACCTCCTGTTCTCTCTCCAACAGTTAGTTCAGGTGTGCCCTTCCATGGCTGTCTGCCTTCTCCACATGGGCTGTCTCATAGTCCCCTCCTCTGTGCTGGTATAGGACTCTGGAGTCTCCTTCATCCCTAGGGCAAGGGCACTGATTGCCTCATTGAATTCTCACAACTCGTCAAAGTGCCATTAGTCCCTCATTTTATAGATTAGGACACTGAGGCTCTGAGAGGTGAGATGTCAACTTACTCAAGATTACACAGCTGTTAAGTGAAAAGGCCAGGATGCAAAATCAGGACATAGACTCTCTTCTCATGACATCTCATTACCTCTCCCCTCTCCTCTTTCCTGGCTCCCTGCCCTGGCTGTTCACTTCTGGCAACTACCTCCCCCTCCCCAAGAGCTGGGCCCCTATTTTGGCTACAAAGGGAATAGCAGCAGGGAGCTTGGTCTGTCAGCACAGCCTCCCATGGGAGGGCCTGGCAAAGAAAAGAGAGGATGTGAGGGCTTGAGGGCATTGCTTCTGACATCACACATACTGTTGAAGAAAAAGCCTGTGCTTGTGGAATCCTTCAAGTCAGAGCCCTTAAGACACTCAGGGGCATGCTGAGCTGCTGGAAAATCTCTAAAGTCTCTCTTCTTTTCTGTCTCACAGATACACACACACACATACACAGATATGTATGCAAAGATACAGAACATGTTGTGGGGTGAGGAGCTGGGTAGGCCTATGTGCAAGTCTTGATTGCCATTTACCAGCTGCACATGAGCCTGCACATGGCATGTTCCTTCTCTGTACACCTCAGTTTCTCATCTGTGCAGGACTCAAGCCAATGCAATTCCCCTTTGGATTCCTGGACTTCAGAAAGGGCCTGTGGGATCCCTGTCTGAACTTCTTCCAGCCAAGAGCAAAGCATGTGCACATATGCACAGCCACACATGTGCATGCACACACACGTGCACAGGTACAAAACCACAGACACATCTAAAGGCCAACAAACTTAGAAACAAAAACGCACATTCACAAGCACATTAAATAGACATAAATACATACATGCATGCACATATACAGATATGACCACACAAGCACACACACACACACACACACACCTGCACACATGTGCACTGTCTGCTGGGTTATTCTGGAGGGTAGATGGAAAGCATCCTCTGCAGAGGGGGGATAAGCCATGTTACACAAATAGCCACAGTACAAAGCAGAAAGTTATCAGGGTTGGGCAAGAGAGGAAGTACTGGGGGAGCATAGGAGAGAGATCCCTTCTGCTTGGGGGCGGCTGAGCAGAATAAAAATAAACTCACACTCTTATTGCACACCTTCCCTGTGTCAGGCGTTTTCTGCACATTATTTAATCTGCATGGCAAATTTGAGGGAAGAACTAGGATTTCTATTTTACAGGTGGAGAAAAAGGCTCTGAGGGAGGAAGTGACTGACTGCCAAAGGTCTCAGAGCTAGCAAGTGGCAGAACAAGGCTTCAGATCCCAAAGCGTGTGCTCGCTCTCCTGCTGCCTTGAAGGTTTTTTTGGGAGGAAGCTTGTGGGCTGGGCTATGCCTATGAGTAGCTGGTAGAGACAAGGAGTGAGGGAACCTTGTGAGCCAGGGCACTAAGATGGGAAGAAGTCAGGCAGGATGTTTCACAGGGATTTGGGACAGGCCTCCCCATGGCATGGCGATGACCCTCCCCAGATGCTGCTCCTAATGGGAAGTCTTTTCTTGTTCCTTTCCTTTATTGGCACTGCCCGGAGCCAGGCAGCCAGCAGGGGATGGAATCAGGATGCAGTTGCCATGGAAACGAATGGGGCTGTTGTCATGGATACCATAAGATGAGGGCAAGAGGAAGCTAGGGATGCTAAGGACTATCCCCATGACAACTTAGGCTGGAAGCAGGGGTGTATGTGTGTGTGTGTGGGGGGGGGGGGGGCGGGAGGGGAAAAAAAAAAAAACAAGACAAGGTGGTCAGTGCACCTAGATGGGGCCAGGGGCTTTGGGCTCAGGAGAGAGAAGACAGCTAGGAGACCAGACCCAGCAGTGGGGGGCAGAAAGGTAGAGGGACAGCAATCACCTCTCCCTCCTTCAATAGCTCTTCTGCAAGCTGTTTCTGCTGCCCAATCCCAACACCACAGGGATTCCAATTCTGAGCCCAGCCTGACTTGGCATAGGGGCTGACAGGGAAGGAGGCCATCGAAAGGGCTGCCTGGGCATACAGCGGGCAAACACAGGCTTTGGGAATACACAGACCTGGGTGTGAATCCTGGCTCTGCTTCTTTGCAGGCCTAAAAATAACAGTTGCCATTGAGTACTTTTTAAAAAAGGTTTTTTTTTTTTTTTAATTTATTTCCAGGGATGGGGGTGGGGAGGGACCCTTGCCCAGATTCTGCACCTCAATCCTCCTCCCAGCCTTCCCAGCCAGCCAGGATCATGGAAACATGCATGTGCCCAGTGCATACAGACTGACCCAGGAACCAAGTCTCCATTTTCCCTATGGATCCAGTATCATGGAGCAGCTGGATAGCACTGCACCACTTCACCACTGTGGTTGAGTCATGATTGCCTACTTTTTGCTAACCCTAGTAACTCTGCAAGGTCTGAGTTGTTCTCCCTGAAGAATGTAACATAGATGATGAAACTGAGGCACAGAGAGATGAAGTAACTTGCCCAAAGTGTCAAAGTTCAGTAGCAGTATAACCAGAATTCAAACAAAAGTGTATCCCAACACAAAGTTCACATTCTTGCTGCCCCTCCCCTACCTGGACATTGAGAAACTCCTCCAAGGGGTTTGCATTCTCTGCCTCCCTGTGCCTCCTAGAGTGGCATGCAAGGAGCCAGATGCTGGGTAAATATTTGAGGAATGGGTGAGTGAGGGCACAACCCAGGAGGAAGCAGGAAAGGCTGAGGTTAGATGGGAGAATCTCCTAACTTCAAGAGCTATGACTCATGAATTTGGCTGGCCAGGGTAGAAGACCCACAGAGCTGGGATGCGCTTTATGAACTTGATTTTATGAACATCCCATCTTACAGATCCCAGTTGAGGCCCAGAGTCAAAGTGAATTGCTCAGGGTTGCACAGGCCATGAATCCTCCACCTTCTAGGCCTCTTTTAGCTCTTCCACTTTTAGTTTCAGAAGGCCCTCTGAATCTGTCCGCTCTCCTCCCCCACCTTCCTCCTGCCATGTTGGCAACAGTGGACTACTTGCAGTTCCTAGACTGTGGTGAGCTGGTCCATGTCTCCATGCCCATGCTCATATTCTTCCTTTGTTTCTTCTACCTAAAATGTTCTCTCTCTCCCCTTCATCTCCAGAGCTGAGTGGTCTGGGTGAACTCATCTTCAACTTGCAGTACCCTGAGTAGGCAGGTCCTCTTGGGAAGTTGGTTCTGACTCACCCCCACCCCTCACAGAACTGGACAGAATCAGCTATTCCCTCCTCTGTGTCCTGTGCACACCCTTATGTCAGCTGGTCCTTATCACTGCCAAACTTGTGATTCTCTCTTGAGGGGTTCATTCCTCACCCCAAACCCCTGATCCTGTTTCCCAAGGGCAGTGGCCTGCTGTGATTCACCTCCGTAGACCCACCATGCCCAGGCCTGAGCCCAGCACACATCAATTGCTCAGTAGCTAGCTTGGCCCCCTAAGACCACAAGTTGAAGTCTCATGTATCTGTGACCATCCTGCCTGACAACTGTTACCCTAAAAGCCACAGCCCCACATGCTTAAAAGCTACTCAAACCTAGCCTTGTGATTACAACCTACCAGGCACAGAAAGTCACCACTGCACATAATGGGCCTCACACACTCAGAATTCCTCACACCCAGCCTCACAGTCACATTCCCTCAGATATGTAATAGTGCACACAGTCTCTCACTACTATAAGAACCACACAGCCTCACACAAAGACACACATGGCTGCATGGGCATATGGAGACAGTACATGCATACAGATATCTCTCAGAACTGATATAAACATGCCCCTTCCCACAGCACAGGTCTCCAGCCCAATTCATCTAATTCAGTTGCCTACACAGGAGTCTTTGTCCCCATAGCTTCCAGAATGGCCAACTGACTTTGACTTGCCTTTCCCTCTATTTAGTCAGCCTTCCACCCCCCCATACTTTCTTCTATTTCTATCCAAAGGGTAGAATGGGCTTCTCTCCAGCCTTAGGTCATCTCAATTCACAGATCCTGGAGAGCCAGTTTAATAGCATAATCTACTCACCATTCCCAACACGACCCTGCAGTCCTCTGCCAGTTTTTGTCCATGTGGTCCCTATTTCCTGTAATGCCTTCTAACCTCTTACCATCTGGCTCAAACCCTTCGCAGACTTCAAGGCCCAGCTCTCACCCCTCTCCCTCCAGCCAGCTCTCCTGGACACCACCACTCCCTGCCCACCTTGACATCTCCCTCCTCTTTGGGCCTGGAAAGGCTCATTCCTGAAGCCATTTTTGTCTGATCATTTTTGCTCTTCACAGCCTGCCTACTTTCCCAAAGGATCTCTCATCCCCCCTCAGCCCCCACCCCAGGAGATGGAGGACTCATGAAGAACACAGACATGGTCTTACTTCTGATCCCTCACGGTATTCAGCTTGAGGTCTTGCACCTCATAGGTGCTCAAGCAACACTTTATGGAAAAGTAAATAAGGGAATGAAGAGGAGAGAAGGAGGGAAGTGGGAGAGAAATGAGAATTTTAATAAATGAATGAGTAGATGAACTGAATGACTAAGTAAAGCAATGAGTGAGGGAATGAGGTAATGTTCTGAAAAAAACCACATGCTTGATGTGATGGGGATGCTGAAGGGAGAGAGTGAGGAAAGAAAGGAGAGAGGGACTCTCACCTGGACCTTAATCAAAACAAGAGCTGCCAACCAGGGCACATTTGACCAACTGTGCACCAGCCCCTATGATGGCTCGTTGTGTTCTTTCATGCTAATCTTCGTGACCACCCAGAGAGCTGGATATATTCTCACTGTACTCAGGAGGGAAAAAAAGCTCAAAACGAAGAAAAATCTTGCTCAGGTTACACAGACAGTAAGTGGCAAAACCAGAAGGTAAAATCAGTTGTTTAATACTAAAGTGTCAGAGAAGGAATGCTTGGGTATGACCTCACTTCAGAGTCTCCTGGCTGTGCTAACACAGACACATCATGGAAGGTGTGGGTCCTATAAATCCATAAAGGACAGCTTCTATTCTCCTGCTGACGGCCTCCAGCGAATCTTAGAACCAGCTTCTGGCCAGATGAAGGGAATATTAAGCATCATTGCATCGGAGGGAAATGACTTCCTTTCAGATTCAGAGATCCCAAAAGTCGTGGAACCAGAACCTTAAACGTACAGGCTCAAGCATCTTAACCACACAGAATATTAAAATCACATTGTCTGAATTTTTTTGAATGGTGGAATCATGAAGTCTTAAACCTACAGGAAAACTCAAAAACTACAGCACTGTAGAAATAGAAATCACAGAATTGCATGGATTGTATTACTAAATAATCATATCTTAAATTCAAACAATCACAGTTTCTTAAGGCTGTAGCATCTCAGATCCACAGAATGTCAGAGCTGAAAGAGCCTTTGGAGACCCTCTGGTCCAAAAGCCTTCATTTTACAGTTAGGGAAACTATGTATCAACGAAGTCAAGCAGCATATTCAAGGTTTAACTAGCTCATGCTGCTTTAGGCTAATGGGCTGAAGGTCATAGACCTGCCCATGTTGGGAGCCATTTGTGCATTTATTGAGTACCTCTTGGGTGTTGACAATCCCACAAACCAAACCCTACTCTTTCTCCCAGCCCCTGATCCCAGCCCTGGATAGGAAAGAAGGCAAGGCCCTGGTAGGGCTGCAGAGGAGAGCGGGGGTGGGGTGGAACATACATCAGACAGAGAGAAGAGATCAGCTTTTATTGATGGAAATTCCTTTGTACATAGCAACACATACTCCGAAAGGCCTTTTCCTCCTGACCACATTTACAGAGCACTATGGGAGTGGCAGGGGGTATGAGGCGAGGCCTTCAAGCAGTGAAGAGATGGCAGCAATGGCCACAGCAAGGGAATAAATGACAGGGCACTAAGCAGGCTGGGTTCTGACCCCGTCTGGTCCTCTGAGCCCTAGGCACCCTGCATCTCTGTTTGTGCTCACAGAGGACAGAGGTAGGTCCTTAGGATGTCATTTGGAGACCTCTCCAGGAGTGGCAGGCTCCAGGGTGCCTGGGAAATGGGAGTGCAGGTGTGGGAGGATCCAGGTTCCAAGCTCCAAGCTCCAAGCTCTGCTTCTCCCTCATTTCAGTCAGACCTAGGGCTCCAGCTCTTTTTAATTCAGGGACTGGAGTCCAGGGAGACAGCAGTGGGGTTGGGAATTCCAAGAAGGAGGTAAGGGAGGAAGGGGGCACAATGCTTGCCCATCTGGTTCCTGAAGCAGGGGACAGGGTCCCATGGGGGTATCTGTGAGGGTTGGGGGCGGGCAGAGGAACTGGTTAAGGCTTTTGCTTCTGCATAGAAAATGGCCCTTGTCCTCTCAGTTACCGAGAGGAGGGACTACTGCACTCGGAGGCCGGACAGCAGAACTGGTGAGCGTCTTCCTCTTCCTCTTCCTCAGTCTCCTCCTCCTCCTCCTCTTCCCTGGGGCCAGGAAGGGCAGGTTAGAGGCCACAGGCGGCGGGTGACAGAGAGAGGCAGAGGCATTAGTTTGCAGAGCAGGGGAGATATATGAAGGGCCGGAACTGGGAGGTAGGGCTAGGATGGGGATCCAAATGGGGAGTACAGTGTGATATATTATCCAGGGCCACACCCAACTCAGTCTCCAAGAGACCTGTTGCTGGTCCCCTCCTGGGACAGTCCTCCCCCACACTTACTCTGGGCTCAGTCTTATGGTCATTCCCAGGGTATACAAACTCCATCTTAATCCTGATGGGTGCCCAACCTTCATTTTAATATAAATGACAGCAACCTGCTCTGTTCTGGCACTTTGCATACATCATCTTGTTTAACTCCTGCAACAACTCTGCAAAATAGCATTTTAGAGATGAGATGACTAAAGAAATTGGAGAAATTAGACAGCCTGCCCAAGGTCACATAGCTGGGCAAATGGGAGAGTCATGATTTGAACCCAGAGTTCCTGGAGCCATGTCTCAGACTCATCCCACCAAGTCCTTTAGTGAAGTTGCCACTATGTCTAGAAATCTACCCTACCCTTGAAGGACAAAAATGTGTATTTCCTGACAGCTCAGTGTCAGGAAAATAGGATATACTTAGAAACAGAGTATGGAAAGCCTACAGCTTTGGAAGCAAACAGACCTGGGTTAAAATCCCAGTTCTAAGTGCTTCTAGGCTATGTAGCCCCAGGCATGGTACTGTACCTCTCAGAGTCTCAGTTTCTTCATCTATAAAAATGGGGCTCATGATGCCAACTCCCAGTACTGTTGTAAAAACTGAAACATATCTCAAGTGCCTGGCAAATGATAGCAATGGGAGCATGGTGGTGATGACTGTTAACTGTTGGGAACTGAATCTAACTCCCAACGTGGCCATCAGCCCACACTGAAGCAGCCGTGGCAATGGGGAAGAGTCACTACAGGGACAAGCCCCTGCCCCTGGGGTTGCTGAGCGGTACCAGGAACCAGGCTGCATGTGGCAGTCACTGGAGCTGAGGCAGTGTCAGGGGGTAGATGGTCAGACAGTAGGGCTGGGAGGGGATCAGGTGCCTTGGGAGTGAAAAGATTGTTCTTCTGGGGAACAAGCCAAGGAAACAGCATCACCCCATTCCCAGACCCTTTGGCTTAGGGGATGCAATAAGTAAGTATGAAATCCAGGAAATAAGAGGATTGGGAAGAGCTGGGAAGGAAAGTGGACGGGTAAGGGAAGGTATCGTTATCTGTTTGACAAACAAGCACATTCATGCACGTGTGCATGTGCGCACACACACCCACATACACACACACCCACACACACACCCATACATAGCCCTTTCTGACACATTGTTCCACAGACTCACTGATTTGGCAAAATCATATGAACCAGGGCTCAAGTCCTGGGCAAAAAGCCTTTCCTTTCTGAGTCTCCCATTCCTCATATATAAAACGAGAAGAAAAACCCTCACTTCTCAATGCTGTTGTGAGGCACGAATGACATTCAAGTCTCACTGCTCACTCCTCTCTCATCCAGACCGAGCCACTGCTACCTCTCACCCTGACACTGTGGTCACCTTCTGATTTATTTTTCCTTCCCTCTTGGACCTCATTAGCCCTCCTGAAGTCTACCTTTGAGCATGAATCTCTGTAGCTCAGATGCCCATCTTGGCTCCCCATTGGTTCCAGGATAAAGTTCAGAGTCCCCAAGTTGGCATTCAAATCTCCTCCATCATATGGGCCTCACCTGGCCTTTCCTGTCAGGTGGAAAAGGCATGGGCTTTGGAGACAGACAGATGTGGGTTTCAATATCAGCCCCACCACCTACTAACTAGGTGACCCTGGGTCCATTTCTTCGCCATTCTGGGACTCATTTTGTTTATCTGCAAAATGAAGAAATACCTATTTGGCAGGATGTGGTGGGATTAAATGACTTAAGTACCCCTGCCATGGGGTAGGTCTGGTGCTTAATACACTGTAATTGTTATGACTGTCATCAGTGGCATCCATGTTAGCCTATTTGCTAGTGTCTCAGCTTCATTAAGCTACCTTATTCATTAGTCCCTCAGCATGCCCAGTCTTTTCCCACCCCCATGCCTTTGCTGATTCTGTTTCTTCCACTTAAAATATTCTTCCTTCTGCACCAATTTTTGCCTGTTGAAATCCTGTCTGAATCTCATGACCCAGCTGAAATGGTACTTCCTGCAGGAATCCCTCTATTGCTTTAAACTTTCCGAATGTGTTCCTTTCACCAGACCTCCTCAATGCCCTTGTATCCACCCCTTTCCATCACCATCACCACCACCACCACCACCACCACCACTGCTTTCCTTCTCTGTGAGGAAGAGGGGGCCCCTATACTATTTAAAGCCAGTCTCTCCACCTGGGCTCTGGTGCCCACCCCTGCTCCCTCCTCCTCAACAGTCATCCCCCTTCCTCCAGTATTTTCAACCTCTCCCTCCCTGTTGCCTCCTTTCTATCAGCATTTATAGAAGCTCAAGTCTCTTCCATCTGGGAATAAAAACCCTCTATCTGCCCCCACATCCCCCACTGTCCCTCTCTCCTCTTCAAGCTAAGCTTCTTGATAAATCCGTCTACTCTGACCATCTCTACTTTGGTACCTCCTACAAGCTCTTCAACCCACTGCAATCTGCCTCATATGCCCACCACTCCCTGGAAGCTGTTCTTAGGAAGGTCGCCCAGGCCCTCTTGGTGGTTAAAGTCAATAGATTCTCTTCTACCCTCAGCTAACTCTTCCCAGTGGCAACATGTGACACTTAACAAGGCCTTCCTCTGCAAGGCCCTTTCTTTCCTCTGCTCCCATGAGCTAACTCCCTGCTGGTTTTCCTCCTACTTCTCTGATACCCACCCCCTCTTCGTTTGACCATTCCTTACATGTCGGTATCCTTTCCCCAGGTCTGCTCTAGTCTTTTTCTTTTTTTTCTTCCTTTTTTTTGAGAGATTTGTGCTGTAGAGATGTATGTGCTTGCCAGAGAGACAGAAAGTGAGAAATCACCCCTCACGGAGGATGGCCACACTGCAATCCCTTCTCCATTCTCCTCTCAGGATCTTGGGCATGCATACACACATGCCCAGCATGATTTTTAAGCCGCTGGGTCTAGCACTCAAAATGTGGTCAACTACATGGGAGTCCAGTGACATAACCATTATGCCATCTGCTTGTCCCCAGTCTTCTTTTACATTCCATACATGCTTTCAGTGATCTCGTTCCATTATTTAATTTCAGAAGTGGATCTCTCTCCTTGGTTACAGACCATTAAGCCTGGGACAGCTCCAATCAGGATGGCCCTCAGCACTTTTGGATTACACAGGGACCTCTAACTTGGCATCTTACCACTATAGTCCTGTCCTCCTGCATGTTCCACCTCAGAGAAAGGCAGTGCCATAGATGCAGTCACCCAAGCCCCAAACACCTGGGAGTTGCCTTAGAGTCTTCCTGTTCTCAGAGTAAATCAGTCACCAAATCCTGTGGATTCTACCTCCTAAATAGCTCTACAAGACTGTACATGATCTCTGCTATCTCATCTTCTATTCTTGCCCCTTGTTCACTCTTCTTCAATCACATTGTTCTCCCTGCTGTTCCTCAAACATACCAAGCTCACTCTTGGCTGAGGGTCTTTGCACCTGACATTCCTTCCATTTACAACACTATTTCCCAAAGAGGTATCCGGCTCACTCCTTTACTTCCTCAAGTCCCTATTCAAATATCAAATCATTAAAGAGACCCTCCCTGTCAAAAGGCACCCCAATAAAAAAAAGGCACCCCAATATTCCTTACCTCCACACTCTGACTTTATCTTTCTTTGTTTTTTTGTTTTTTGGGTTTTTTTGAAAGGTTTTCGCTATAGGGCGCGTGTGCTCGCCAGACAGACAGAGAGAGACATAGAGACAGAAAGCGAGAAATCACCCCCCGGGGGGATGGTCACGCCGCAATCCCTTCTCCTCCATTCTCCTCTTGGGATCTTGGGCACACACACACAGGCGCCCAGCGTGAGTTTTAAGCCACCGGGTCCGGGACGCAAACTGTGGTTGACTACCTGGGAGTCCAGCAACATAGCCATTACGCTAACTGCTGGTCTCCCCTCTTCCAAGTCTTAAAACTACTCTGCAACGGTGATTCATCAAATCTTCTCATACAGAAAAATGCCCAATCACCAACCCACAGCAGTTTAGCCACCCTCACCCTCCCATTAACAGCAAAGGTCACCAATAATCTGCCAGCTGTCAATGTAACCATATTGGATACTTAGTCTTATTTTACTTTTCTGTTCCATGTGATTCTTTTTTTCCATAGGGTACATATGCTCGCCATAGAAAGACAGAGACAGACAGGGAAAGTGAGACAGCACTTCTTCATGGCTATCCCCCTCCAGGGATATATGAGCCTGGCCTATTTATTAAAGTGACATAACCATTATGCCATCTGCTTGTCCCCAGTCTTCTTTTACATTCCATACATGCTTTCAGTGATCTCGTTCCATTATTTAATTTCAGAAGTGGATCTCTCTCCTTGGTTACAGACCATTAAGCCTGGGACAGCTCCAATCAGGATGGCCCTCAGCACTTTTGGATTACACAGGGACCTCTAACTTGGCATCTTACCACTATAGTCCTGTCCTCCTGCATGTTCCACCTCAGAGAAAGGCAGTGCCATAGATGCAGTCACCCAAGCCCCAAACACCTGGGAGTTGCCTTAGAGTCTTCCTGTTCTCAGAGTAAATCAGTCACCAAATCCTGTGGATTCTACCTCCTAAATAGCTCTACAAGACTGTACATGATCTCTGCTATCTCATCTTCTATTCTTGCCCCTTGTTCACTCTTCTTCAATCACATTGTTCTCCCTGCTGTTCCTCAAACATACCAAGCTCACTCTTGGCTGAGGGTCTTTGCACCTGACATTCCTTCCATTTACAACACTATTTCCCAAAGAGGTATCCGGCTCACTCCTTTACTTCCTCAATTCCCTATTCAAATATCAAATCATTAAAGAGACCCTCCCTGTCAAAAGGCACCCCAATAAAAAAAAGGCACCCCAATATTCCTTACCTCCACACTCTGACTTTATCTTTCTTTGTTTTTTTGTTTTTTGGGTTTTTTTGAAAGGTTTTCGCTATAGGGCGCGTGTGCTCGCCAGACAGACAGAGAGAGACATAGAGACAGAAAGCGAGAAATCACCCCCCGGGGGGATGGTCACGCCGCAATCCCTTCTCCTCCATTCTCCTCTTGGGATCTTGGGCACACACACACAGGCGCCCAGCGTGAGTTTTAAGTCACTGGGTCCGGGACGTGAACCGCGGTTGACTACGTGGGAGTCCAGCGACATAACCATTACGCTAACTGCTGGTTCCCAAGACTTTATCTTTCTTCATAGCACTTATCAACATCCAACACATCATATATGAGGGGATTTCAAAAAGTTTATGGAAAATGAAATTAAAGTATTTTATTTTGCTGTGAACAAATTGGAAATCCATGTACAGTTTTTGCACAATAGGCTTTTTCTGTGAACTTTTTGAAGACTGATCGTATATTTAGCTACTTATTTATTTATTATCTGTCTCTTTATGATCCATTAGGACAGGTATCTGTTTTGTTCAGTGCTATATTCCTAGTGCCTAGCACAGTACCTGGCACTTAATAAATATTTGTTGAATGAATAATTGCCAGGCCTGAACATTCCAACTTCCTGTGAACCCCACTCTTTGTCATCTTCACCTCCTCCCCCCCATTATCTCTTGATTCTCTGATCTTAGTCCTCTCTTCCTCCCAGTCACCTTTCAAATCCATTTCCTCTATGCTATCCCTAGTGCTACTACCCTAGCTTTTTCCTCTTTTGGACCACTACAACAGCCTACTCCCTAGTCTTCTTTTCTGCTAAAATGTTAATTTCATCATGTCACTTATCCTACTTAAGAACTGCTCCTGGCTTCCCAACTGTCTACCAAAAGAAAAAAACAAACAAACAAAAAAACAGAACCCACTAGACAGTCATTTGAAGTCTGTACAACCTCTGTACCCTCCAATGTTTCATTTTACCCTTTTGAACTTCCAGGTCTTTGTATTCCTCTCAGGTCAACTTCTCCCATCTCTAACTCTTGTAATTTTTATGGATCTTGAGTAACTAGCTCAAATACTACTTCCTTCAGGAAACTTTACCTGACTCACAAACTGTAGTAATTTCTCTCCAAATCCACAGGGAAAGAAGTGTCTCCAATGTCACTTGGATCTCTAAGAATTAAAAGTAGGCAATTATGGGGCCAGTGGTGGCATGGTGGTTAAAGGTGCTAGATTCCCACATGGCTAACCATGGTTCGAGTCCCAGACCTAGCGGCTTGCTTTCTCACTTTCCCTTTCTCTCTCTGTCTCTGTCTGGTCAAATTAAAAAATAATAATAATAACAAATGGAATTAAATAAATAATTCTTTTTTTAAAAAAAGTAGGCAATTATGTCTGAGGTCAAGAACATAGATGCTGGGTGAGCATAACTAGAGGTTCCCTCACACTATTACCCTGCTTTCATATCCCTCTGGCTTCTGCAAACATCAACTCATCCTTGTCCTCACCTTCTACCTTCACAACAGTTTATATCACTCAACATCTCTATTGAGGGTATCTCATTAATAACTCTCAAAGGATTTGAATCCCAGAATTTGAAATTAAATGCTTCTATATCAATGGTGCCCCCCAGGGTCATGAAACACAGTAGCCCTGCTGGAAAACAGTTTATCTATGCCAATAGCCTGAATTAGGTCTTCCAGCTGGTCTTCCCCCATACAATCCATTTTTCGCATTGATTACTAATATGATGTTTCTAAAGCACAAACTTTGTTAAACTATTCTCTTATTTAGAATTCATTCACATGATACTTTGTCACCGGCAACATTGATTCTCGACCTTTTTGGGGAGGACACAAACCCCTTTATTCTATTAATGAAAGCCATAGACCATCTCCCTAACCCCCAAAAAAGTGCACATAGGTACACACATGCAATATTTTGCATTCAATTTCAGGAGGTTCGTGGACTTTCCATAGCCCACCTGAGACCCTTGCACCCCAGGTTAAGAACCTCTGACCTTTGCCAATAATATCCAGGTTCTTTTGCATATTCTTTTTCTTCTGCTTGGAATATTCTTCCATACTTCACTCTTCGGTTCCTGGCTAACTTCTCCTTATCCTTTAAGACTCAGTTCTTGAGGCCAGCAAGTGGCATGATGGTTAAGGCGCTAGATTCCCACATGGCTGACTGTGGTTCAAGTCTTGAACCTGGCGGCTTGCTTTCTCATTTCTCTCTCTCTTTCTTTCTCTCTCTCTCTCTCTCTCTCTCTCTGGCAAGTGCGTGTGTCCTATAGCAAGTTTAAAAAAATAATAATTAAATAAATCATTCTTTAAAAAAGACTCAGCCCTTAGGTCTAGTTAGTTTGTACTAGCCCTATGCAATGCCATATCCCCTTCTCAGGTTTTCCACAGCCTCTCATATTCTCCTCTATCATAGCCATTTTCAGTTTCCCTAACCGACTAGGCACTTCTAGAGGGCAAGAGCCATTACTCAGTCTAGGTCCTGGCCACAGCAGGGTTCTGTAAGTGTCTATTGAAGTTAATACTAACAACATTTACTTTTCTTTTTCTTTTGCTACAGGGCACATGTGCTTGCCGAGAGACAGGCAGAGACAGAGTCAGAAAGCGAGAAATTACCTCCCCAAGGGGGATGGCTATGCCACAATCCTTTCTCCTCCACTATCCTCCCGGGATTTGGGGCACGTATGCACATGTGCCCAGTGTGAGTTTTAAGCCACCAGGTCTGAGACTCAAACTACAGTCGACTAAGTGAGAGTCCAGTGACATAGCCATTACACAATCTGCTGGTCTCAACAGCTATTCTTTAGAAAGTATTCGTTATATGCCAGGTGCTCAGCAAGGTGAATTCGGAATGGATTCATTTAAATGATCTCATCTATTCCTCAGTAAATAAACCTCATGATGTTGGAGGTTTAACAGATAAAGAACTAGGCTCAGAGATGTGTAGTGAGTTGTTCAAGGTCACCCAGCTAGTGAATGACAGCATCAGGACTGCAATTGCCATGATTGTCATGGGACGCAGTGGTCCACCATGCCTCATTGCCCTGGACTGTGAGATTAGGAGGTGACATCAGCAGAAAAAGAAGGCCAAGAATCAGATCAGAATGTTCTACCTGGACTCCATCTCTCAGGATGATCTACTCTTATTTTCCCTCTTGCATCACCTTCATGTCAAGACCAGGCACCTAGCTGTCCTTTCTTATGATGCAATCCCCTCCATCTCATACACTACTCTCATTCTAAAGCTCCACAATGATCAGGGGCTAAATATCCAAAATCACAGAGTTGGTAAGTGGCAGAACTTGGATTTGAATAAAGGTACTGATTCAACTATTAGTAATAACTATTTTCCTCCAAGAGGTCATCCTGCTTAGAAGAGCCAAGAAGCAGACAAGACCATTTCTGATGGAGGAAGGAGGAAAGCTATAACCCTTTCAAGATTCAATACAAATATCCTCTCTGATAGAAGTCTTTCCTGATTCCCAGATGGGGTTAAATGCCTCTTCCTTGGCAGCCTTCTGAACCTACTTCTGTCCCATCCCAAACCACACTGGACTGTTAGTGTCTACATGTCTTTCTCTCTTCCAGTCTTGAGCTCTCTGACAACAGGACCAGACACAGTTCATTCTGATATCCCTTGAAGGTTAGCACAAGGCCTAACTTAAAGCAGGCAATACAAAGATACTTGCTCAGGGATGAGGTGGTATTTTGAGCTAGTTATTAGGAAAAGAGATCTGAAAAGCTGGATACAGTGAAAAGGAGAAAGGAAATGAATTAGTAGAAGCAAGAAGATGGGACCAAGTGAAAAGGCCAATAATTTTGGACTAATGACATAGTGTGCATAACATGTTTTCATTGATCTTGGGGGGTTTCTTTACCTTACAATAATGGGATCATATGATAAGCCCTATTCTGCAACTTGCTTTTTTTCAATGTAACAATTAAGTCATGGAGTTATCTTAACGTGCTGCTACATAAAGATGCATCTTTTTCTTTTGATCTGCTATAGAGCAATCCATAGTATGGGTGTATCATGGACTAAAAACTGTTCTCTACAGTGGACATTTAGGTCGTTTGAATTTTTTGCTATCACAAGCAATGCTGCGCTGGGACCAGCAGATGGCATAATGACTATATCACTGGACTCTCATGTAGTCGACCGTGGTTCAAGTCCCGGACCTGGTGGCTGAAACTCACACCAGGCACGTGTGCGCCCAAGATCCCAAGAGGAGTATGGAGGAGAAGGGATTGTGGCATGGCCATCCTCCCAGGGAGTGATTTCTCATTTTTTGTCTCTCTGTCTCTTTCTGGCAAGCACATGCGCCCTATAGCAAAACAAAACAAAACAAAACAAAACTCTCAAAAAACAACAACAACAGGGACCAGAAGTTAGCATAATGGCTATGTCGCTGGACTCCCATGTAGCTGACCATGGTTCAAGTGTGTGCATGCCCAAGATCCCAAGAGGAAAATGGAGGAGAAGGGATTGTGGTGTGGCCATCCCCCCTGGGGGGGTGATTTCTTGCTTTCTGTCTCTCTGTCTCTCTCTGCCTTTCTGTCGAGCACACACGCCCTATAGCAAAAACCTCTCAAAACAAAAGAACAACAACAAAAATAATAAAAACCAAAACAAGTAATGCTGTGCCGAACATCTTTGCACATGTCTGGAAGTGCTATTAAAGGATATATTTCTACAAGTTGAATGGCTGGACCAAAGGAATATACATCTGATCTAAGGTGTAGATAAAAGTTATTTCCATTATTTTAATACTTTTATAGAGACTGGCTAAAAATAAAAATTATTACTATGTTTACTTTGAGAAGCATATTCTGGTACCAGTAGTTGGTGTAATGGCTATGTCGCTGGACTCCCATGTAGTCGACTACAGTTCAAGTCCCGGACCTGGTGACTTAAACTCATGACAAGCATGTGTGCATGTGTGGCCAAGATCCCAAGAGGAGAATGGAGGAGAAGGGATTGCAGCGTGGCCATCCCCCCTGGAGGGTGATTTCTCACTTTCTATCTCTCTGTCTCTCTCTTTCTTTCTGGTGAGCACACACACCCTATAGCAAAAACCTCTCAAAAAAAAAAAAAAAAGGAGAAGCATATTCCATACAACCTTTTAATTAAGAGTTGGTTGAAAATGACATGCTACAATGGCAGGCAATGAAGAATTCTACAGTATGGATTATGTTTGAATAAGACATAAGTTTTAGAAAAGGCTTCTGGTGGGGCCGGCAGGTGGTGTGGTAAAGAGTGCTGAACTCCCACATTGGCCGACTGTTGTTTGAGTCCTGGACCTGATGGCTTGCTTTCTCACACACACACATTCTCTCTCTCTCTCTCTCTCTCAGTCCTTTTCTGGTCAAATTAAAATAAGTAAAAAAATAAAGTTAAATAAGATAATTTTTTTTAAAAGGAAAGGCTTCTGGCTGGCCAAGTTGGGGTCCCTATAGTAGCAAAACCTTAGCAAAATCTAGCGCCAATATATTGTTCTTGAACTGGAAGAATATGCACATTAGAGATTTTGGTGGTAACTGATAAAACTTGTTCCCTACCTCCGAAAAAAAAGTACCAGTTTGCATTCTAATTATGGTATCTGAAAGATTTTATTTCCCCACTACCCTTCCAATAATTTAATTTTGGTACCTAAAAATGTGACTTCAGGGAGCAGCAGTTAGCGTAATGGCTATGTCGCTGGACTCCCATGTAGTCGACCGCGGTTCGTGTCCCGGACCCGGTGGCTTAAAACTCATGCAGGGCGCATGTGCGTGCGTGCCCAAGATCCCGAGAGGAGAATGGAGGAGAAGGGATTGTGGTGTGGCCATCCCCCCGAGGGGTGATTTCTCACTTTCTGTCTCTCTGTCTCTCTCTGTCTGGTGAGCGCATGCGCCGTATAGCAAAAACCTCTCCAAAAAAAAAAAAAGAAATGGTACTTCAATAGTTGTTTTATTTACATTTCTTTAACTCTTAGTCAGCCTGAGCAACCTTTCTCATTTATTAGCTGTTCACCTATTTCTTTCCTAAGCTGTCAAATCATGTTATTTCTCCC
Source organism: Tupaia belangeri chinensis (assembly GCF_000334495.1). Lineage (NCBI taxonomy): Eukaryota > Metazoa > Chordata > Mammalia > Scandentia > Tupaiidae > Tupaia > Tupaia belangeri. Next base: position 196,134 of record NW_006207942.1, read on the forward strand.
CTTTAAATGGGTCATGTATCTTTTTCTTATTGATTGCTAAGAGACAATATATTGAATTATCAGAAAAGTCATCCACATTTTTGCATAGAAAAATATGTCATGACATTTCTGATGACCCAAGAGATGTAGACAGTGATATTAACCTTTTGCCTGACATCTGTGTACAAAATATTTTCTCTTAGCCTGTTATGCTTTAACTTTATGTATAGGTTTTTTTCCCCACATCATAGTATCTTTCACTGCCGTAGGATATATACACTTGCTGGAGAGAGACAGAGAAAGAGAGGGACAGTGAGAAAGTACCCTCCAGGAGAGATGGCTACAGCGCAATCCCTTATCTTCCATTCTCCTCTCAGGATTTTGTGTATGCACAAAAATGCATCCAGTGTGTTTTTCAAGCTGCTGGGTCTGGGACTCAAACTTCATAGTTGACCATGTGGGATCCAGCCACCTTAACCACCATGTCACCAGCTGGCCC
>NW_006207942.1:196823-197048 GCF_000334495.1 Tupaia belangeri chinensis
GACCCGCGGTCGACTACTTGGGAATCCAGCGACATAGCCATTACGCTAACTGCTGGTTCCCAGATTTTTAAAATTTTAATGTAGCTAAAATTATTACTCTTCATTTGATGACTTTCAGGGGATTTTAAAAATTACTTATTTTACTTTGTTATTATTTTCTAAAATTTGACCAGAGAAAGAGAAAGGGAAAGTGAGAAAGCAAGCTGACAGGTCTGGGACTTAAAC
>NW_006207942.1:197116-203858 GCF_000334495.1 Tupaia belangeri chinensis
TATATAAATTTTTTTTGGAGAGTTATTTTTGCTATAGGGCACGTGCGCTCGCCAGAAAGACAGAGAGAGACACAGAGACAGAAAGTGAGAAATCGCCCCCCAGGAGGGATGGCCACACCACAATCCCTTTTCCTCCATTCTCCTCTCAGGATCTTGGGCATGCACATGCCTGGCATGAGTTTAAGCCATTGGGTCCAGGACTGGAACCACAGTGGACTACATGGGAGTCCAGCAACATAGCCATTACGCTAACTGGTGGCATCCTTCTCCTGGTACTTTTACAGTTGTATTTGTGTGTGTGGTAGGGATTTAACATCCCCCCCCCACAGTTGGATAGCCAATGGCCCTATCTCCTTAACTGATTCCCCACTGATTTGAAATGTCTTCTTTATCATAAATTAAATTGTCATGTGTATATAAGCATGGGTATTATTCCTGGACTCTCTATTTTGTTCCATTTAGGTATTCCTTTATTTCTGTGATAACACAACATTTGTAAATATTGGAGCTGTATGGTAAGCTTTTATATACAATAAAGCAAGTCCCTTTCATTATTTTTCTTTCTCAAAATTTTCTTAGTAGTTTATGGGTATTAACTCTTCCAAATGAACTTCAAAATCCAATTGTCCAACTCCAAAGAAAATACTACAGAAATTTTAATGAGAAATGTATTGAACATTTTAATCAAATTGGGAAAAAAATGTAATTTTTACCGTATCGAGTCTTCTCACCCAGGAATAGGATATGACTTTTGATATACTCAAGTTTTCTTAGACCCATTGATGAAATTTTATAGTTTTCCCCAGATAACTATGTCACATTTTTGGTAAATGCCTGGTGATTTTATAGTTTGTTTTTTTTTTTTGCTTTATTTTGTTTGCTATTGTGAATGACATCTTTTCATATTAAGTCTTCTAATTAGTTAATGCTGGTACTGGACGAAGCTGATGATTTAGGTGAATATTTATGTTGTATCTACCCATCACGCTAAATTTGCTTATTAGTTCCAATAATTTTTCATTTTATTCTCCTTGATTATCTAAATAGACAAATCTATCATCTTCAAATAATGATAATTCTGACTCTTTTAAATATTTATACCATTTATTTCTTTTTAAAATCCAACCAGTTGGATCCAGTAGGTGGCATGATGGTTAAGGTACTGGACTCCCACATGGCTGACTGTGGTTTGAGTCTCAAACCTGGCACCTTGCTTCCTCACATTCTCTCTCTCGCCATATAGTAAATTTAAAAATAATAATAATGATAATAAGTGAAATTAAATAAATAATTTAAAAAATCCAATTGGTTAAAACTTCCCAAAAAGTACTGGTTAATAGGGACCAGCAGGTGGTGTGGTAGTTAAGGTGCTGGGCTTCCACATGCCTGACCACAATTCGAGTCCCAGACCTGGCAGCTTGCTTTCTCATTTTCTCTCTCTCTGTCTTTCTCTCTTTGGTGAGCACAAATTAAATATAATTATAATAATAATAATTAAAATTAAATAAGTAATTTTTAAAATTACTTGTTAATAAAAGCAATAGAAGTCATTCTTGTTTTGTTCTTAAACTCAGTGTGCTTCATTGTTACATCTGATAATTGCCTTTGGTTTCTGATAAAAAATTTTTTAGGAAATTTTCATTGGTTCCTTGCTTAATATATTAGTTATCTATTGCTGTGTAACAAATTACCCCAATGCAGCAAGAGAATCTATGTGTATTTTTTTAAAAGAATTATTTTATTTAACTTTATTTATTTATTTTTAAATTTGACCAGAGAGGGACAGAGAGAGAGAGAGAGAGAGAGAGAGAGAGAAAGCAAGAAAGCAACCCACTAGGTCTAGTACTTGAACTGCAATTGACCATGCAGGAGTCCAGAACCCTTAACCATTACGCTACCTGCTGGCCCCTGTGTAGTTATTTTTTAAATCACCAGGGAATACATGTACTCACCAGAGACAGAAGAAGTGAGAGGGAGGAACCAGCAGATGGCGTAATGGCTACGTTGCTGGACTCCCATGTATTCAACCACGGTTTGAGTCCCAGTCCCAGTGGCTTAAACTTATGCCAGGCGCGAGTGCATGCACGCCCAAGATCCTGAGAGGAGAATGGAGGAGAAGGTATTGTGGCATGGCCATCTCCCCTGGGGATTGATCTCTCTGTTTCTCTCAGTCTTTCTGGTGAGCGCACGTACCCTATAGCGAAAACCTCTGCAAAAAAAGAAAAAAAAAAAGTGAGAAGGAGAGGAGAAAGAGCTCTTCAGTGGGGCATAGTCATATTGTAAACCTCTCTCCTGCATTTCTCCCTCATGTTGGGATTTAGGGTATACATGCATACATGCCCAGCATGTTTTTTTTTTTTTTTTTGAGAGGTTTTCACTATAGGGCGCGTGTGCTCGCCAGACAGACAGAGAGAGACATAGAGACAGAAAGCAAGAAATCACCCCCCAGGAGGGATGGTCACACTGCAATCCCTTCTCCTCCATTCTCCTCTCTGGATCTTGGGCACGCACGCACATGCGCCCGGCGTGAGTTCTAAGCCACCGGGTCCGGGACGCGAACTGCGGTTGACTACGTGGGAGTCCAGCAACATAGCCATTACGCTAACTGCTGGTTCTCCCCAGCAAGGTTTTCAAGCCAGTGTTTCTAATCCAGGGCCAGGATTAGAAACAGTCAGTCATGTGAAATTGTGCCCCTTTAACCGCTAGGTCACAATGCCAGAACTGAATGTGTAATTTTTCTTTTAATGTTTACTCCTGCCACTCTTTAAAAAAAATTTTGCTACAGGGCACATGCGCTCACCAGAGACAAAGAGAGAGTGAGAGAACGCACCCCCCCCAGGGGGCGGGGGATGGCCATGTCACAGTCTCTTCTCCATTCCCCTCTCAGTTTTTTTTTTTTTTTTTTTTTTTTTTTTTTTTGACAGACAGAGACAGAGAGACAGAAAGTGAGAAATCACCTCCCACAGGGGATGGCCACGCCATAATCCGTTCTCCTCCATTCCCCTCTTGGGATCTTGGGCATGCATGCACACACGTCCAGCATGAGTTTAAGCCACCGGGTCCAGGACTCGAACGGTGGTTGACTACATAGCTAGCTACATAGCCATTACGCTAACTGCTGGTCCCCCCTCCTCTCAAGATTTTTGCACATGCATCCACACATGCCCAGTGCATTTCTCAAGTCAATGGGTCCAGGACTTGAACCACACAGTTGGTCACATGGGATCCAGCTGCCTTAATCACCACTCCACCAGCTAGCCCTGTGTGTGTAATTTTACCAGATCATTTTCAGTATTTATGGAGAAGATTGCATGATCTTTTCTCTTTAGTCTGTTAATGTAGTAAATTACAATAACAGATCTCCTAATGTTGAACAAACCCTGCACTCCTGGGACAAAGCCTCATTTGTCGTGATTTATTTTTTCAATACACTGATGGATTCTGCTTACTAATCTTTTACCTAAACTATTTGTTGCTCTATTAATATATATGCCTAAAGTTGTCCAGTTATAATAGCCTTACAGAATAAACTAAAATGAACTAGGAAGCTAGTTCATTTTTTCCTATTACCTAATCTTTTAAGATTCGATAGAACCTCTATCATGCCAGGGTTTCCAGAATACCAACTGGACCTGGTACCATTTCTGAGGAGCAAACTTTGACCATCTTTTCAACTTATTTTATATTTTTCCATTCCTTTCAGGTTTTCTGTCTCTCCTTAAATCATTTTGGTAATTTACATTTTCCTGGGAAACTATTCATTTCATCTAGATATCCATGTTTATTGGTATAAAAATACACAAAGCACCTCCTTCTATTTTTTTCATCTCCTCAGCTTTTATGGCTAAATCCCTTTCCTTATACCTTTTATTACTTATGTTTTCTTGCCTTTTTCTCATTCATATCTACTATAGGATGGTCAGCCTAGTTTGCTGGTCTTTCCAAAAGCTACCTCTTGCTTTATCAAATCTTTTGCTTTCTCTTTCATTAATTTCTGTTTTTATCTACAATAATTACTTTATTCTTCTGTCTTTTGATGTTTCTTTTTTTAAATTTTATTTAACTTTATTTATTTTAATATGACCAGAGAGGGACAGAGTAAGAGAGAGGGAAAGTGAGAAAACAAGCTGCCAGGTCCGGGGACTTGAACCATGGTCAACCAAGTAAGAGTCCAGTGCCCTTAACCACCACGCCACCTGCCGGCCCCTTGGTGGTTCTTTTACTAGCTTATTGAGTGGAATAATTAATTCACTTAAACTGAATTGTTCTCTAATAAAAGCATAAATTTTCTGCTGAGAACTGCTATGACCATATCCCATAAGTTTTAATTTGTAGTATTCTTGACATTTATTCTAAATAGTCCATAAATTCCATTCGTATTTCCTTTTATTTTTTAATTGGAGAAATTTTTGCTATAGGGCACATATGAGCACTCACTGGAGAGACAGAGAGAGAAAGACAGAAAGCAAGAAATCACCCCTGCAGGGGGATGACCACCCTGCAACCCTTTCTCCTTCATTCTCCTCTTGGGATTTTGACACACGCATGCACACTCTTGGCGTGAGTGTCAAGCCTCCAGGTCTGGGCCTCGAACAACAGTCTGTCATGTGGGAGTCCAGCGATGTAACCATTATGCCATCTGCTGGTCCCTTGTATTTCCTTTTTAACATCAATATTTTTAAACTTTCAAATGAGGGGGTAGGCCTAGCCTTTTTGCTGTTGCTATTATTATTTTTTTTATTAAATTATAATTAGAAAATGTAGAACATTTTTCTTAATTAACCAGGAAATAACATTGTTTTCCAAAGATGGGGGAATATTGTTCTCTTTGCCTAAACAGCTTTTGCCAGTCTACTCCTATTCATCCTTCAAAACAGCTCAACAGTCACATATTCTAAAACCATCCACTCCTGCCTTTTAGGGCAAGGCTCTAGGGAAGGATTTTTTTTTTTTTTTGTAAGGAAGGACAAACTACAAATAGATTCCAAATGCCCTTTTTGGTCTCCTGATCTGATCTCCCAGGCACTCTCCTCATACACACAGACACCCACTCCACAGTCACACCAGGGGCTAAGGGACATGGGGAAGGGGTCTGACAATGGTATTGCATATTTGTCTTGGAAGGGTGAGGGATTGAGGGAGTGATGGGTCTAGCTCTTACCTGCTCTCTGCCAGCCTGCCTGAGGGGCTAAGCTTCATGGAGTCAAGGACCTGAGTAGGACAGCAATACTGGTGTAGAGTATGAGACGCTGTGGACCTGAGAGACAGCAAGAGACAGAGAGAGAAAGAAGACAGAGAGAGAGATACAGGAAAGGAGGGGAGAGGCAGGGTAGGCAAAGGGGATAAGGAGGTGAGAGTGAGTGGGGAGGTAGGAAGGAAGGCTGGGAGAAATGGAGGATGGGGGAGGGAGGCAGGGAGGGAGGGTGGGAAGAAAGGAAGATAAGGGAGAGAGGAAGAGGAGGAGGGAGGAAGAAGAGGGGAGGGAATGGCAGATTTTCCTCTATTATTTTAAGGAAGGAAGGAGGAAAAAAAGAAAAAAAACCACAAAGTCAAGAAAGAGAGGACGGCACTCGAACCACAAACAGAACACAATGACAACAGGGGGCAGTAGAGACAAAAGAGCTGGGCTGGGCTTCCTGTGTTCCAGGTGACTCCTTGTGGGGACCTCAGCCACAGAGACGCTGGGACACCACAATAGGGAAGGGGGAAGGGAGCCCTCCTCATACCAGAGGCCACATGGATAGGAAAGTGGGGAGGGGAAGGGGAGTGAAAGAGAAAGGGAAAAGATGGGTGGGGGGCTCCTCTTATAGAAGACTCCTCACAGGAAGGGAAGGAAGGATGAAGGAGAAGACGCTCTGGGCCCAAAGATGGAAAAGAACCCAGGCCAAGGGATGAGGCAGGGAGGAAACACTGAAGGGATGGAGAGAGACAGAAAAGGAGAAAGACAGAGAAAGAGGAAGACAGAGAAAGGGAGAGACAAAAGACACAGAGAGAAGACAGGGAAAGGCAGAGAGTGCCAGAGCAAAGGAGGGGTAAGGGTAGAGGAGAGCTGACAAGGTCTCAGTGGTCTTGGTGACAGGATGGGACTCAGGACTGAGTGGGCGGGTAAGGCCCAGCAGAGGACAGGGTGGTTCAGAGCAGGAGTCTTGTTTTGAAGGACAGTGCTGCACCCCTCCACCCAAGGCAGGGCCCCCACTCCACCCTGATGCTGTGGCCCCCACCCCTGGTGCAAGGTCCACAGGTCCCTTTCTCCTGCTTTCCCCATTCCCCCCATTAAAGTCCAAAGAATGGCAAGGGAGAGGAGGAGAGACAGCAGGGTGGTGAGGCTGAGGGTGTGGTCCTTGCCCTACCCAGTACAGTGTGATGAGCCAGGACAAGCTGGGAGTGGAATCAGCCATTCTGGATCACCAAGCCGCTGTCCCACACAAGACCCCCTGAAGGCAGGCTGCAGTCAGGGGCCTGCCCATTCAAAAGCCCAAATAAAAGCCAGGAGACATGGCTGCAGGCCAGAGCAGCTGCCTACTATTTCGTTTGCTGCATATTTGAAGATGCCCAAATCTTAGAACCTTATAGAGAATCTTCTAATCTGAGACTCTTCTCATCAGGAGCCCTGGAATCATTGCCATCATGATCATCATCAGAGCAACTGCTTAAGTGCCATTACTGGCCCAGTGAGTGCTTGACTCAGAGCCACTCAGGCTGTTGGAAAGTTGGTAACAGAGACTCTCAGTGGCTTTAAAAG
>NW_006207942.1:204217-218138 GCF_000334495.1 Tupaia belangeri chinensis
GCCACGCCGGCTCTTGAAGAGTTGGTAACAGAAGCTCTCAGTGGCTTCAAGAGCAGCTGAAGCCCTACCCTGCCCTGCCAGGCCAGCAAACCAGGACAGTCCTTAAGCTCACCCCTCACTGTTCACAGACTGTGCTGCTCAGGGCCCCAGCATTCTTACAGAACTGGGTACCCTGATGCCTATGAGCTTGTCCACTTGAACCTGCTCCCTCCCCCAAACCAAAGGCCTGCAAAAGTCAAAGAGGGGAGCCAGGAACCAGGAAGCCAGAAGGCTGCTGAATCAGCAGCACAGGGAGTGGGTCCAGGATTAAGCAGGAAGTAAGGGGGGCAAGGCTTCGGGGCCCAAGATCCTACCTGCTGCTCTTCCCGGGAGGCTCCATGGATCTGGACCTGCCCAAGGGCAAGCCCCTTGGCCCAGCGGTGCCTCCACCGTGTCACCACCCCTTCCTCCCCAGCCCTTCCCTAGAAGGAGGAACCAAGGAGGCGGGGCCAGGCCAGCTGGGCTGTAGGCCAGACTGCAACTGGAAACTTTGCTCCTTTCCCAGCTCCCCCAGGAGGGCTGGGAACTCCTCCTAAGAGGAAGTGGCCTGGAGAGCTCACAGATACTCCTCTAAGCCAAACCCTGCCGGCTCACTGTGTGCCCTTCCACTGGACTCTCCCCACACACCCTGTCGAGTTTGGGTCATTAGTCCTATTCTAGAGGGAAAACTGAGATGGAAAAAGGTTAAGTAATACCACTAGTAACTGACTAAACCCCACTATTACGACCCGGTATGGCCATACCCCAAATCAGAATCTGTTGCCTCAGCCATATCACTGCCCCATGAACATAGTAACCTCTCAATAGAAGCTTTCCCCAGACATCCTCATTTCCAGCACAATTAAGTAAACTATGTTAAGGAGTTCTGCGGCAGTCCATATTAGTAAAATTCAAATCACTCATTTGGGGATATCAAGATGCAGCCCTGGTCAATATTCTTACCACTAAAATATGCTCCCACTCTTTTCTGTGTCATTTTCTAGATCATCTATGAGATATGCTCCATGAAGAGAAAAACAAAAATCGACAAATGGCACTTATTGCCCAGCCTGGTTTTACAGAAGGGGAAATCAAGGCCTTACAGAGAAGATGAGTCTGATAAAAGTTCATACGGCACATCAGAATGAATCTAGGCATTTTGGCTCCATACCTACCTACAACCCTAATCTTTCTGTCCTTTATGTGGCTAAAACATGTGTCTTTTATGTGGGAAAAGGAGAGGATTTGTAGGGTTAGAACCATGTGGGTCTCCTGAAGTGTACTGCAGATCCAGCTCAGAGCACTCCTTTCCTTGCCTGGCCCCAGAGCCCAGGCCCCTGGCTGTTCTGAGCAGAAGGCAGCCCTGGGAGGGGCCAGGGGGCCAGTGATCTAGAAGGAATAGGAGCTGACAGGCAACAGGCCAGCCTTCCTGCCTTCCTGCTGGGGCAGCTGGTTCCTCTCAAGAAAGCCAAAGCTGCTGAAAGAGAGGCTGGCCCTCTGGACTACCACAAGGTTAGCATTTAGGACCCTTTATGGCCTCTTCTCCCTCTGTTCACCTACTAAAGCCCTGGTTCTCAGGGATCTGGCCTCAGCCCCTGCATTTTTTTTTAACTCTCCCTGAGCAACTCTCTGAGCTCCTGCAACAGCTTCTCTTGATATCCCTTTTCAGTCATCACCCCAAGAACTGAATCTCTGGCTCAGTCCTTCCTCTTAGCCTGGCAGGAGATGAGAGACAGAAATTCTAGTCCTGGCTCTAAGGCTGATGCTGTGTGACCTTGGGCAAGCCCCTTTTCCTATCTGGTGAAGCAAAGGACTTACATTTTGGTGCCTGGTAAAACTGGGTACAAGTCCTGGCTGTACTACAATACTTTTTGATTGAATAACTCCTCTGAGGCTCAGATTGTTCATTTATAAAAGAGGAGAAGCAATTCCTACCTCACAGGTTCTTGTTAGGATTCAGTGAGACAAAGTATGGAGATGATAAAGAGTCTCAGCTTGAGCATGAGAAAGTCAGACTCTTCTCCTAGGAAGGTAGGTGAGACCTGTAAGAAGCTTGTTTACAGGTTCTGAGTGGGAAGATTTCTAGGGAACTATCCCTTAACCTAGGGAACTATCCCTTAACCTGCAGCCATTTTTTTGATTCAGACGTATCTGAGCACGTTGTGTAGACTCATGTGATGACTCCCAGGGGCTGGAGGAAGGTGGGAAGGACTTAAAGGTTGACCCAGCCACAGGGCACTGGCAGTCCATTACTTATTTATTCAACAGATAATGAGGACAGGCGCTGTGCCAGGTGCTGGGTATGGTAGTGAGTAGGGACAGGCAATGCCCTGCTCTCACGGTGCTTATATCCAAGTAAGAGGAGACAAACATTCACCTACTAATGGAATTAAAATGAGCCAAAAAAAAATGGAGAGAACAGAGGGAGAATGTTCCAGACAGAGGAAACCCTGAAGATAGTATTCCCAGGAACTGCCAAGAGGCCAATGTAGCTGAGTAGAAAAAGCTAAAGGGTAAGAGGTGAGATTAGAGATAGAGGAAGGGGTCTGATTATGCAGAGCCTTGGAGGCTACCACAAACATTTGCATATTTATATGAAGAGTGATTTGGAAGCCTATGGTTTGTGGATAGGCAAAGGGGGGAATGGAGAGTATCCCTAAAGTTACATGAAAAATACTGATTTCTGGCTTTCATCAGATCCTTAGATAGGTTTATGATCCCAAAGGGGTAAAAAAAATCATATGAGAAAGCTTCTCATATGATTCTACTCACTAAATGTCTACTATGACCTAGTGACAGGCATCCTAGAACCTTCTGTGAGTTAGCCCCATCCCTCACCTCCAGCTAATCTCAGCCTTACCCCATCTTCAACCTGTACCCCACCTGGACAGAAGTCCTTGTAATTCTTGGCCACACTCTGCCACTCCATGCCTCACCTTCACCTGTGCTGTCCCTCTGTGTCCCAACTGCCACCTCCCATCTGGCTAGATCTCCTTTGACCTTCAAAAGTCATCTGGAGGCTGTGCCCCCTGGGAACTTGCTCTGACCCCACTTAGGCAGGATGGGTCACTTTCCTATGTTCTCCCCTGCTCTTCTTTCAGTTAGCTTCTCTCAACAATGTCTGTTCACATGCTTGTTGCCCCTTCTTGACTGGGAGCTCTATGTGGACAACTTAGTGTCCCCAGCATCCAGCACAGGCACCTGGTCACATATATTGGTGTCTTGTTCATCCCAGTATCCTCAGCATACAGCATGAGCACCTGGTCACACATATTGGTGGGAGACATACAAAGAGGTGGAGGCTGCAGCATGGGCTAGCAGACACTAGAGGGCACTGTGGCTACTAGAATCTCCTGCCTGGTGCCAACCAGGCACCCAAATGATTCCAGGAGCCCAGGAAGCTTGGAAATTTTGCCGCTGGGTCCTGCAGCATCTCAGCTCAGAGCATTAACTAATCAGGGTCCCCATTCACACTTCCCAGTATTTTTTTTGCCCCCATTCCAGACCATTTCTCCTGACAGTCCTATGTCACTGCAGATACAGCTTTAGTTCTGCACAAATGCAGTGCCAGATACCCCTCCCACAGCTCTGCCTTGCAACTCTCCACTTCATTTTGCCCTGCCCCAACTGTCCTCTGGATAACTTCTACCCATCCTCTAAGTCTCAGCTTAAATGTCAGCTTGGTGAAGCCTCCCTGGCAAACCCTCAGCTGGGTTTTAGTATACTTTGAGGTACTCCCACAGCACCCTACACTTCCCTGGTAATTGTCTGGAATTGTGTTTCCTCTTCTATTCCTCAACCAGAGGGTGGGCTTCATCAGAGCAGGGCTTACTGCTTTATTATTCATCAGGGATCAACCACATTTAGCAGAGTCTGGCCCATTGTAGGCACTCGATAAATTGTCCCAGGATGAGGGAATGGATGGATGGATAGATGAATGGACAACTTTGGGCAAGTCACCTTACCTCTATGAGTTTCAGTTTCTCAACCTGTAAATTATCCCTGCTTGGCAGGGTGGCTACAAGAATTAAAGAGAACATGTGTCAAGTGCTCAGAGACAGTACCTGATATATAGGTAGATATTTTCTAAATGAAAGTAATTATTAATATTTGGAATAGTTTTTAAAAAAAGGGAGAGGCCATCAGGTGGCATGGTGGTTAAGGCGCTGGACTCCAAATTATTCATCCGTGGTTCAAGTCCCAGACCTAGTGACTTGCTTTCTCATGTTCTTTCTCTCTTTCTCTCTCTGGTAAGCATGTGTACCCTATAACAAATATTTACAAAGTAATAATAATAATAATTAATAAATGATTCTTTTTAAAAAATAAAGAGGCAGAGGAAATGAAGGAGATTCTGCCCTGAGCCTAGGATAATCTCTCCCACTTTAGGTTGACCATTTATATATGGAAGACGATTTTAATAGCAATAATATGACTGTCATTTTTATTAAAAATAACAATAGCATCTAGTATGACAGGCCAGAAACAGGGAGTCCCTGAGAAAGTGATAAGAAGCCTCCAAACTCAGCCAGAGGATGTGAGGCCAGGGCTGAGGGCATCACCCCTGCATCTGGAGAACACTCTGTGGGCATCACCCCTGTGTCTGGAGAACTGTCATTACTGGCACAACTGGTTCCAAACTCTACTCATAGGTGAAAATTTGTCTAAGGGGGTCATTAATTCCCTCTGTAATTAATGTAAAAACTGCAGGGTTTGTATTAATGGAAAAGTAAGCTCAAGCATCAAGCTGATAATATTGATAATGCATGCTTATAATTATATACTGCAGATAACCATAAATTCAGTCACCGCACTAATAAAAAATAAAAATTACTGAAGTGATCAAGAACTTAGAAGCTTTGTCATCACTAGCATTATACCAGTTGTTCTGAGGCTATGAATATCACCACAAACTGGTAGCAATGGTAATACTTGCTGTGCATTTAAGAGCTATGTCGGCATAAAATAGGGGAGTTTTTAGATAAAAACAGCCTTTTAAAAAAAATGTAACAGTATGAAAAATAAAAACATAGTGAGCAAAAGTCGTCTTATAATAAAACAAGGGACCAGATTGACAGATGAACAATCTTACAATGATGGGGTTCTGGGTGGACTACCCCACAGGCTCTGACCTCACTTGTATACATAAAAACTGGGCTCACTGTAGAAGAAACACCAAGTGCCAAAAATATTCCTCTCTATCCTCACCCACTCCTGACAGAATCGACTCCCACCTACAGCCCCTTGATGCCTTGTGTTTCCACAGGCTAGACAGAATCACTGCAGGCAAGCTGCAGGTGGAGCCTGAAGCTGGAAAATCATGTTGCTTCCAGGTTGGCCGCCATGTTAGGCCACGTAAAAGCAAAGGGAGCCAGTCCAGACAGAGGAATTCATGAAAAAGAGATGATAGGTGCTGGGCAAGCTGTGAGAGATGGAAAGAGGTGAGACATAAGCCCAGCAGACACAGAGAGAGAGAGAGCAGTCTTAGTCCCTGAATTCCTGGTTCCACTTCCAGTTAGCATGAGGCCTGGCTGTATTTCATTTACTGTTTTTAAATTCTGTGCGAGGTAGCCTCACAATAGTCCCCCACCCCCACCTTCCACCCTTTATTCTTAAGCTAGTTTGAGTGGGCTTCTGTTCTCTGCAACAAAATGTACCCAGACTAAGACAAGTGAAAACTGGGAATATAAGTGTAGGGCTTGCATAAGCAAAAACGCATAAAGAACACTTGTGTAGCAAGGGATGAACGCAATTACATGGCATTTTTGTGTGTTCACGAAAATGCTCCCTCATTTCCTGACACGTGCTACCATAGCCATGCACACACATGGTGACATTCAGTGACACACAGAAACAAATGCAGCAAGAACCAGATATACTCATATGCAGGCACCCTGATATGCACGGACATGCACCAGCATGCACTGTTGCCCCGCACTCTTCACAGCTCCACTGCCATAGAGCCTCCCCAACATGCGGAACGCACAAACACAGTGGTGCTGCCATAGGCTCTGGACAGGAGTTGAAGTTTGACTGGGCTCTGCGGTGCCCCTTCCCAGCTACTAAGTGACTCATCCCCAGGGCTGCTAATTAAAGCCAGGACAGAGGGGACAGAGGCAAGCGGAGGGAAGAGAGAGAAGGCAAGTTTATTTTGGTGCCAACCAGGCAGTCAGCCAGATTAGGGGTCACCCACTTCCTGGAGCTGGGCCAAGCAGGGGTAGGAGAACACAGAGAAGAAAGGGAGGGGAAGAGGAACCTCTTATCCCTTTTCACCCCTCTAGAACTTCCTGGAAAGGTGCTTCCTTTGGGAAAATTATCCCAACTCCCTGTACCAACCTCCTTCTCTGCGCCATTGCTAGAATCTAGTTCTACTGCCCTCGTAATGCTTGCCCTTCAAGACTGGCTGTCTACCTCATTATCACACTTCTATTTGGGCTTGCCAAAGCTGGCTCATCTGTATCTGCAGCAACCGCAGACTGGGAGCACCTCATGGGCAGGAACCCAGTTGCCCACTTCCAGCCCTCCATGGATCACACAACACAGGCCGTCTACACAGGGAATGTTCTGTACATACTTCTGGAATACAATCAGGTTAACGCAGGGAAAATGTTATGATAACAGATCTAATGGTCTGGCTTCTGATCATAACTCATAACTCTACAATGAGAGAAATTATTTGAGCTCTCTGGGTTCATTCATCTGTAAATGACAAAAAGAAAAAAACAAAAGGAAAAGAAATAAAAGAAAAGCCCTATAGGACTACTGTGAAGATTAAATGAGAGAATATAGGTAAATTACCAAGCATGGTACCTGGCACACAATAGCTCTAGCCATCAATCAGGAGGTGCTGCTGTTTCTGCTGATAATTATGATGCTAAATCAGACACATGCCACAGGCCTAGGGTAGGAGCAATTACATGGAGCCAAGTTCCAAACTATGTAGCTCCACCACATAGTGCTTGGGGAACCTCAGACAAGTCATGTAAACACTCATAGAATCGTCTCATATGTAAAATGGGATTCACAATATGACACCATAGATTTCCTGCAAAGATTTGAGCCTGTCAACCGTCCTGTACGGAGAGCCCAGCTCACAGAAGTGACTCAATGAATTACAGCAGTGATTACTAAGGACAGCATGAGGAACTCAGATTTTTGGAACCAGAGAAGCCCAAGAGGAAAGAAGCCGTCAGGGTGGACAAGCACAGCCAGGGCAGGTGCCCAGAGTGGGTGGGGCAGGAGTTGGGCCCCCCAGAGTCAGAGAGCATTTAGTAGGGAGTAAGTGACGAGGTTCCAGGCAAAGGAAATGGTCAGAAGAGAGAGCTGGAAAGGGTGGGCAATGGGTTGAACTTACAAGAGATGGCATAGGAGGAAAAAGATGGGCAAAGCTGGGGTGGCTCTGGGGACTAGTGAAGTCTTAGACATGTGGTTGGGGAAGCCAGGGAAGGTATGTAAGGTCTCAGCTATCCCAGATTGCCAGGAGGTCAAAACAAGGACGAATCTCAGAGATTATTTAATCCAAACTGTGGTCGGACAGATGGGAGCACCGAGACCCAGAGTGGGAGGCCTCCTCTGGGAACAGAGCCAGCAATGGCTCCTCCTCCCACTTCTCCTCCCTGAATGCAGAGGCTCTGTTGCCATGGGGACATCCCTGGCTCACTGGTGTCAGGGGCTCCCCTACTCCCTCCCTCCTTTCCTAGCAACAGGCCACTCCTCCAGCTCTCATTCTTGCATGCCTAGCACCCCTAGCCTGGTCCCCAGAGCCCCTGAATTCTAGCCTGACCTTCACTGTGGTGGCAGCAGCTATAGCAGTGCCTCTAAGGTTGGGCCTCCTTTCTTCTGGTGAAAGTCTCTATCAGCCCTTCCTGCCCTTCTTTGTTTTCAAGTTCTACACTTCACGTTTTTCCAGCCTGAGTCTACAGTATCTGACAGTGGATTGGGTTAGGGCAGAGTGGTGCATGTTACAATTTGGTGATACACTATTTTATGCTGAACATGACTTTGCTTTAAGTTTTCTCAACAATCTAGAGAAGTTGGAATTATTGTTTCCATTTTACCAATGAGAAAATAAGGACCAAGGCTGACTTTGCAAAGAGGACACAGCTAGGAAGCAAGTTCTGTTGACAGCTAGCTTTGTTAACTTCAGCCATGGCGAGGGCCTCTTTAGACCTTGGCTTAAGGTGCCTTTACATTTGACAACTTCCCATGGATCTACAGGAAGCCCAGGCAACTTCTTCTGCCCACAGCCCTCCCCATCACCAGCTGTTCAGCTCTAATTAGTTTCCACACTTCCTCTGGCACCCCATACTTAGAAGCCCTCGGGCCTGGGCCGTGCCACAGGTGGTTGGCAATCCACCCACCCTGCTAACTCCTTGCTGTTCAGTTTCCACAATAGCTGAGGCCCAGGCCCTCTCCCTGGAGTTTCTTGTACCCTCCTAACCCTCCTGTCTACCCTATACCCACACACACGTGTGCACTTAGATGAGAAAACTAGGGTCTCAAGGGACAAACACATTTGTCCAGTCATGTAACTACAAAGTGACTTAACCCAAAACAGAGCCCTTTGCTTGGATCCAAAGTTTTTCCATCTCTGTGCTACAGAGCCTTGCCTCTCTCCCCCAACTTTCTCTTGCTTGCCATGGCTCACATTCTGCCTCCACAGACCCATATACACTGCCCGCTCTAGGAGGCTCTCCCTGGCCCCTAACTGGAGCAAGCACATGGACTTATATGTGAGGCCCAAGAACAACCAGAGAGGGCCCTCTTCACCCCCTACCTCAGCTACCCTGGTCTCAAGTGTCTTCCCCCCATGTTTGCACAGTCTGTCCTCACATGTACTACACTTTAGACCTTTCCCACAGCCTGAATCTGACCCTTGCCTTTCCGACTGTTGAATCCTCAAGGCCTCCTTGACCGTGGGCCCAGAATGGATGTCAAGAAGCATATCTGAGTAAATCAAATGCTGGCTTTGGAACCAGACAGCCCAGGGTATGAGTCCAAGTGATGCTACCCTGCCCATTGCTCTTCTTTCCTTGGGCAAAGCACTAACCATCTGGACCTCATTTTCCTTGACTATAAATCAAGGCTCATAATCAATGCCTAATAGGGTTGTTGTGAGCATTAACTAAGATCATATTCAGAGTTCTTAGTATGCAAGGAACTAATGATAACTGCTATGATTACTAATATTGGGTTGTCGGAAAAGTCATGACTTATTTTTCTATGTTTTCTATGTAAAAATGTGTCATGACTTTTCTACAACTCAATATTAGGATGAGGATGATTACTATTATCTGCAAGGCTGTCAAGAGCTCCCATAGTGATAGTATGGGCAGAGCTACAAGCTCGGTGCCAAGCAGACCTGGGTTTGAATCGTGGCTCAGCCATATATTAGTTGTGTGGCTATAAGCGAAACCCATAACCACCCTGAGCCTCAGTTTCCTCAATTGTAAAACAATGATGATAATAAGGTGAGCCCAGGTTCCACCTACAGTGTCACTGGGAGGATCAAACAAAAGAAAATCCCTGACAACTTCTGTACGTTGTAAAGGTCCAATGTATGTCATCATAGGACACATGATTATGCTCGCTATTAAATATCCTGAGCTGTAGGTCCCAGGAACTCCCCTGCAGGGAAGAACTGAAAACTACAGACACTTTCAGTCTGGTTCCTCAACAAGTAGCAGGTACATCATCAGAAATGCCTGTGGGATCCTTGTGCTCAGAGTCAGCCCAGGTTGCCTTGTTCCAAACCCACAGTGGGACAGTGAGATCCATGTCCTTTGCTAGACAAATGTCTTCCTAAGTGCTAGGACAAGCTGTGTTCATGCTATTTTCCTTGGCTGCATGCTGGGACTAATTATGTCTCATCACAGACCCCTTGATTGAATACTGGGACTGTGTTCATTACACTCCCTTGCTTTAATGCTAGCCTCAGTGTCATCAATGCTCCAGCTCCTATCTTGGCCTTGGGCATCAGTGTGTTCAACCCAGGGCCATTGCCTAGTATGCTAGAACAGACTGTGTCTCATGAGACAACTTTGTGTGTAAAATAGCATCCTCTATCCCCAGCTCAGATCCACTGCCTGAATTATAAGACCTGGGCTACTATGTATGGTCAGGTAAATTGTGCCCTGTGCAAGGGGTCACAAGCCAAGGGGCACAAATGGGGCCAATACCCAACCCATGCTATGGTCACCAACACTAGTGAGGGTGGCCAAGAGAAAAGGGAACATTTTTCTAAGCGACCCACTTAAAGGGTATGTCCTAAATGGGACCTACTGTTTTTATCCCACACCTCTGCTGCCTGGGCCCATCTCACCTCAGAGGCCCATTCCATAGCCTCCAGCCTGGATGCTAAGACTGATTGCGCCCTACCCTGAATTCCCAGTCATTCTCATATAGTCCCTAGACTTGACACTTCTGCTTTCATGAAGCTTCCGACAAGTTAAGGCCTGGAAATGCAACAAAACTGTCTCTACCCCAGGTTTACTTCAGCCTCCTCAAGTGGCAGATTGATCACACCTTTAAAACTTACTGAAGCTTATAAACTATTTTTTTAACCAAGCATGAAAAAAAACTTTTAACTTGTCACCATCATGTGTATTTCCAGTGTCTAAAATGTATCACACCTAAAGTCTGTCCAAATCCCACTACTCAGGGATGGCACGGTTCAGTGTAAAACACAAATGTTAGACCAGGGAGGCCCAGCATCTATTTGTACCCTCTTTTCCGGGAGGAGAAGGAGGAAAAGGTCCCGAGTCCAGAGCTGACCTCTCTGGAGAATGGCTTTCACATCTGGCAACTCTCATGACTCTAATCAGTGTACAAGCACCAGAGCCAGCTAGGGTTGGAAAGACTGAGGAATAGTCTTCAACTCCCAACCAATGCCACTTTCACCCTGCCCTCTCACTTCCCTCCATACCCACCCCTACTACCAATGGGGGTAAAAAAAACATTGATTTGGCCCCTACCCCGGCCCATGAATCCCAAAATAACTAACCAGAGGCCCCCACCGAGGCCCCGTCCCATTTCCCAACTACTACTAAAGAAAGCAGGTACTGACCTGACTGTTCTGGAATTCTCACCATCAGATCTGAAAGGGAAACAGAAACAAACAAACAAACAAACACACAAACAAAAAACACAGTTAGCATGTGTGCTCTGCTCTTCCTCTCCCCCTACCCTAGGTAATGGACTTGAGGCCTATTATACATTATGAACATGAGGAGAAGGGTATTTCATGCAGACAGAACAGCAAGTGCAAGGACATGAGATGGCAAAGTGGCTATGCAGTTGACAGGCCAGAGAGGAAGACAGTGTGGTCAGGATGGGGCAGAGTAGTTGGAGGTGAGGCCAAAGAGGTAGCAGGAATCAACTGCATAGGGCCTGGTGGATTACAGCAAGGAGTGTGGCTTTCCCTGGAGTGGCCTAAGAGGTAGCCTGCAGCTTTGGGTGGGGAAAAGCTCAAGATCTGAACACAGTGAGACCCAGACTTAGGTATGGCTCTGCAACTTACCAGTTCTATGACCTGGGCAAGTCACTTCACCTCTCTGAGACTGAGCCTCAGTCTCCCTCTTTGTAAGATGAGGCCAGGGCTGTTGGGATGATTAAGCCCTTTGGAACCCGGTAGACAAATGCCAGGTATTATTAACAACATAGAAGAGCTTTGCCAATTGTCTGGTCCAACCTGCTTATTTTCCAGATGAAGATGAGGTTGAGAGGGCCAGTGAGTCAACCGCAGGCTCCTTTCTACTATACTGTGTTCCCTTCTTCATTGTGAGGCCTCTCAGAGGCAAAGGAATGGTAAGAGAAAAGAACGGAGTGGGGGCCAGCTCCAGAGGGAACAAAGGGGATGAGTGAGATTGAGCCATACCCCCTCTTCTCACTACTCCCTTACCCCCAGCGGAAGCTTGTGTGTGTGTGTAGGGGAGGGACACAGTATGGTGGAACAAATGAGTTGGAGCAGGGAAATGGAGGAAGGAGGACCAGGAACTTGGAAGTGGGAGAGTTAGTGGCCTTCATCTCCCCTCTTTGTCTTCCTTCCTCCCTCTTCAAATCAGGCTGCCTGCCCTCTTCTAGGCTGGGCTGCAAAGGAGACAGAGATGAACATATCATAGGCTCTGTCTTCAGCTGAGAAAACCAAGACACAACCTTAATGAGGGCAGTTTCCATCAGAGGGATACAAAGGGAAGGGAGGTGGACCTCAGAAGAGAGTGTTTGTTGAGTGAATGGAAACCTCACCAGTGAGGTGGGGCAGGCAAGCATCAGGGTGTTGGAATTCAGTCAGTGGGTGAGTATCACACTTCCAATCCTACCACATACTAACCATATAATCCTGTTGGAGGTGGGGCAGCAGCAAGAACCCCTCCCCTCATGGGGTGGCTGTGAGGCTTGGCCTAGCACAGTGCCTGGTACATGGGATATGCTTAGCCAGTGACAGTGGTACCATCCTTTAGCCCTTTCAGCTCCCTAAAGGGACAGAGGACTGGGGCCCCAGAGCACCTTATCAGTTATTAAAACTTTCCATCTCACCGTGCAGCTACAAGATTGCTTCTGAGGCTTGGCCCAATTATTCTCAGATACCATGTCAGAGGAGCTAAACTGCAATGACTCTCCAACTGCTTACAGAATCAAGGCCAAGCCCCTCGGCCTCTCTCTAACACTAAATCTCTGCTCTAGGCAGGCTGGTTTCCTCACCATATACTTCCCCTTAAACCTTCAGCCCACGTTTATTCTGTCTACTGTATACCAGGTCTAGTCAGGAATACAGTTCCTTAAGGAGCTCACAGACTGGCCTCTTTCCCCACTCTACTTCGGTTTCTTTTTTCTTTTTTGAGAGGTTTTTGCTATAGGGTGCGTGTGCTCACGAGAAAGACAGAGAGAGACAGAGAGCTAGAAAGCGAGAAATCACTCCCCAAAAGGGATGGCCATGCCGCAATCCCTTCTCCTCCAGTCTCCTCTCGGGATCTTGGGCATGCACACACACGTGCCCGGCATGAGTTTAAGCCACCGGGTCTGGGACTTGAACTGTGGTCGACTACGTGGGAGTCCAGCGACATAGCCATTACACTAACTGCTGGTCCCTACTTTGGTTTTAAGCAACGTATAGAATCACTTCTGCCATTCATCATCACAAACAATCATTGAAGACCTACATACCAGGCATAGTGCTAGGCCTTCTTCATTATCTCTTTGATCTTGCAAATTGGGAATTATTCATCCAATTTTAAGATGAAAAAACTGAGACTTGGGGAGGTTTTTTTTTTTAGAGGTTTTTGCTATCCCAATTTTAAGATGATAAAGCTGAGACTTGGGGAGATTTTTTTTTTTAGAGGTTTTTGCTATAGGGTGCGTGCGCTCGCCAGACAGATAGAAAGAGACAGAGAGATAGAAAGCGAGAAATCACCCCCCAGGGGGGATGGCCACGCTGCAGTCCCTTCTCCTCCACTCTCCTCTTGGGATCTTGGGCACGCACGCACATGCGCCCGGCGTGAGTTTTAAGCCACCGGGTCTGGGACGCAAACCGCGGTCGACTACGTGGGCGTCCAGTGACATAGCCATTACGCTAACTGCTGGTCCCAGAGACTCGGGGAGATTGAAATGAATTGCCCAAGATCATTTGACTAGTGAAGCCTAGTGTGAACCCCCAATTCTCAAGCCCTTACTATTACTCTCCACTGTGCTGGGCACATATACATGATAAAGGTGAATTCCGTCATCTTCATTGCTCAATATCAAGCCAGAGAGGTATTGGTAGACCCTTCCTCTCTCCAGTGCTCTTTCTTCTTCTTTTTTTTTTTCAATTTATTTATTTGCATTCATTCACTGTATATCATTACAGCATACAAAGTGAGATTTTCCATCCAGAGTACACTGTATATTGTCTCAATCAAGCACATCA
>NW_006207942.1:218229-218573 GCF_000334495.1 Tupaia belangeri chinensis
CCTATCTTTTACCCTCTGCCATCTCCCACTCTCCTCCCACACTGTCTCTGGTATCTATGTTTGCTTTCTATACTGTTTCCCCCCCCCACATTTTATTGAATCACCAAAGACCCTAATCAATCCAAATACCCTCATAGCAAACAGGTGACACACACATTTCCATGAACACAAGTCTAACTTTACGCATCCTATAAAGTAGCACCTAGCTGGGGATACATATCCTACTGCAGTCATTGAATAGATACATGTTTTTTCCTGAAACTTTTTTTTTTTTAACTCAATTTACATTCCTTTCCTTAGCATCATCACAGCACACAAAATGCGATCTCCCATCCAGTACACAC
>NW_006207942.1:220627-225366 GCF_000334495.1 Tupaia belangeri chinensis
CTCGTTTGTTGGAGGCTGAATTATCAGTAGAAAATCTTCATTCCCTGAAAAATCTATTTCACTGGAGCCATGTGGAACCTTCTTCTCTCCAGTGCTCTTTCTTCTGATAGATTACCAGATATATATCTCTGCTTCAAAAATATTTTTTAAGATTTATTTTATTTATTATTATTGTTATTTTAATATGCCATAGGATATGTGTACTCATCAGAGAGAGAGAGAAAGAGAAATCGAGAAAGCATGCCACCAGGTCTGGGACACAAACTATGGTGGGTCATGTGGGAATCCAGCGCCTTAACCACCATGCCACCTGCTGGCCCCCAAAAGTATTTCTATATGATCTGTTACAAACCTCAAGCAAAGGGGAACAAAGAACTTCCAAGTCATAAAGCAGAGTAAATAAGCCAATTCTCCTCACTAAGAACTGATTCTTATGAGTTTGGGGGTACATATGACCCTCAGTGGAGGGGGTGCAGTTCACCTCAGGGGTCTAGCACCTTTTATGCATTTAGCATGTTATTTAATACGTATAGACAACAGGTACCAGCAGGTGGCATGGTGGTTAAGGCACTGGACACTCCCACATGGCCAACCACGGTATGAGTCCCGGACCTGGTGGCTTGCTTTCTCACTTTCCCTCTCTCTCTCTCTCCCTCTGTGTCTCTCTCCGGTCAAATTAAAATAAAATAAATGAATAAATAAAATAAACAATTCTTTAAAAACTATATATATAGACAACAATAATCATCAATGCTGTGCTATCCAATATCTGTTTAGGCACAAATGCCCTGCCAAATGGTCTATCTGCCTCCTACCTCATGAAGCTGGACCACCATTCTTTTGGGAGGCAGTACAGACTGGTATTAACAGAAAGAATGCTGGGTTCTATTATAGCTCATTCCATAACCGGTAGTGTGAACTTGGACAAGTCACTTTTCTTTGGACCCTGGTTCCACATACATAAAATGATGGAGATGTTATTTGAGCTCCAGGTAATATTCAGATATTAAAATATTTCACTTCTTCAGAACCCCAAAATTGGGACCAGCAGACGGCATAATGGTTACGTTGTTTGACTCTCACATAGTTGGCCGTGGCTCAAGTCCTGGACCCGGTGGTTTAAAACTCACATCTGGCGCATGTGCGTGCATGCCTAAAGTCCCAAGAAGAGAATAGAGGAGAAGGGCCTGCGGCATGGCCAGGCCCATAGGAGGGTGATTTCTCACCTTGTTTCTGTTTCTCTGGCAAGTGAGTGCACATGCCCTATAGCAAAAATCTCTCTCTGAAAAACAAACAAACAAACAAACAAAACAACAAAGTTTATCTCTCATAAACTAGATTCAGCTGTCCATAGGTAGAAGTGAAGAGCCAGGGACCAGATCTCCCTTTGTCAATTCATGCCAGAAAAGGAGATAAATTTCTTTCTCTCCACAGCCTCTTCTTAATGAGAGGTCATTTAGGACCCCAGGATTCTCAAAAGGTTTGTATATGCCAACTCTTAAAAGTGATGCTTGGGCCAGCAGGTGGCATGGTGGTTAAGGTGCTGGACACTCCCACATGGCTGACCACGGTTCAAGTCCAGGGTCTGGCGGCTTGCTTTCTCACTTTCCCTCTCTCTCTCTTTCTGTCGCTCTCTAATCAAATTAAAATAAAATGAATGAATAAATAAAATTTTTTTAAAAAGTGATGCGCAATAAACAGTAACTTACTGAAGCCCAAGTATAGTGGCTATATATTTTCTGAACCAAAATCTTGGGCATGTACTTTGATCAATTTTACATTGCTGCCTCCAGGTATAAGAGGCAATCTGGACAACAGGAAAGTAAATGGCAAAATATCAAATGTTCCTGAACCTTTAGAAGACTTATAGAGACAAAAGAGCAGAATGACTGAAAAGAACAGAGGCCCTTGAGTTGCCATATGGGAGTTTCTGCCCTTGCCTCCTGACTGGATTCCCTGCTTCTGGTTTTGATCCTCCAAGCCATCTACCAGCAGCAACTGGGGGAACAATATAGTGCCACTCCCCAAGAACCTGGAATTAGATAAACAAAGTTGTCCTCTAAAAGCTAAATTAAATGAATATAAAATGCATCAGAAATAAGATATGCAGAGTCACTTGAATGACTCAAGCCAGGATTGGAGTCACACACCTAAAAATCATGTGTCCATATGAAGGAGGTTGAACAACAATGGAAGTAGACTTAAGAAAAAATAATAAAACTTAAGGGCCAGCCAGTGGCGTGGTAGTAAAGGGAGTAGGATCCAACATGGCTGACTGTACAGTTCAAGTCCAGCTTGAGAAACACACTGTGTGCATGTGTGCACATGCCCACAATCCCAAAAGGAGGGCGGAATGGGAGAGAAGGGATTGTGACATGACCATTCCCAAGGGGAGTGCTTTCTCGTTTTCCCTCTCTCTGTCTCTGTCTTTCTCACTTTCTGGTAAGCACACATGCCCTCTGGCAAACTAAAAAGAAAGAAAGCAAAGGAAATAAAGGCTTGAAGGGCACCTGTGAAGAGGGTTCCTCCCAGGAGTGTCCTGAGTTAAAAATGGGGAAAAGTGGTAGATACCCCGTTAAAGGGATCACACAAATTTATCCAAAAGCTGAAAACTAGTTGTGGAGCAGTCTGGCACTTTATTTCCTGACCTCACCTTGTCTAACTGCAAGTATCTTCAATGGACAACTCATTTCTAACACAGATTAATTAAGGAATATTATAAAGCACAAGTTAGTTGATGTGATTCTCCTACTTCAAACATTTAGCAATTTCTCCAATGACCTACCCACCTATCAAGCCCAATCTCTCTAAAGCTCTAAATGTCACTTCACCCTCACATCTATTGAATATCCTTTGAGCACATCTGGTGTTTGCTACCTGGAACAAGCTTGCTGTTATTTATGTTTTCTAAATGGTTTTAAAATTTTTATTAAAGTAATTACACAAATATGGTTTTGAAAGTCAAATTGTAAAAACAATTCTCTTCGATTCTTTTTTTTTCTGAATTGACTTTCACATATATAACATACATATATGCACATTGTTGATCCACTTTGACATTGTCTTCTCTGTCCTTTCTTAATTTTATTTTTTACCAAAGTCATGCACATCTATAGCTTTTTCAAACCACATAGTGCTGCAGGGATTATAACAGAAAACAATGCATTTTCTGCTCCATCCTTCCTTACCCTCAATTCCCACTCTCAAAGACAACCCCTTTTCAGCTCTTTAACTGCTTTTTCAGTACTTATTAAGAACACATGCAACTTTGTTTCTTGATTTATTTTTCTTTTAGTATTATCTGAAAGGTCTTCAAAAAGGTAATTGAAATGCATATTAGGGAAAATTATAAATAATTTCAATTTGTTTTGCATCAAAATAAGCTCATACAGGGGCCAAATGGTGGCACAGCTGTAACACAAAGTTCTGCTGAGACTGACCAACCCAGGAAGGTTTCAGGTTCATGTCCAAAGACCTCCCCAAACATGCTAGGCACATACATTCCCATGATCTGAGGCTGGCTGAGGCTGAGGGTGGATTGTACAGTGAGGACTCTATTGCAGGTGCAGTCTCTCTGTCTCTTTTTCTCTCTCTGTCTCTTTTTCTCATGGAAGATATAAGTAAATAAAATTGAAGAACATAACTAATTTTTACTTTAATTCCATTTTTCCATAACCACTTCCATTCATTCCAGTGTCATCCCATCTTTCATCCCACCATTAGAGTTTGGGATAAATCAGTACTGGTGGTTTATACTACTATGACTTTATTAATACTTATAATGGATAAAGCATTCCATATGCTATGATTATATTTCCTTTCCCACATAACTTTTTACTTTCCCTGGCATTGATTACTGTTTATTATTTATTAGGACATCCAGAAAGTCATGACATACTTTTCTACATTTTTCTATACAAAAATGTGTCACAACTTTTCCAAACACCCCAATATTTGGTTGCTTAGTTCTCTTCATACAAATGATTTGTTCTCTCCAAACTCTGTCAGAAGTGCAATTCTCCTTTCAATATGTTTTGACATATCAGGTAATCCGTCTGATTATTTTTCCCCCAGAGATACCCTCCTCCTGCTGCAACCTAGACTGGCTACAATCCGGGCCTACCCATGTACGGCCCTAAAACCTTCTCTCTTCTCCATCCTCCAGAGGTCCCTTCACCTCTCTTCTGTGTTGAATTTCATGTTTTCTAGATTCTGAGACTTTTCTCCTGAGTTTATGCCTGCATTTTGATGGAACAAATTCTTCAGTGCTTCCTGAGAGAGGAGACATAGGACATAAAATCTTCAGACTTTATGTATATGAAAAGCTTTTTATTATACTCTCACTCTTGATTAATAATTCAACTGAGTAGACGTCTATATTAGAAACCTTCTTCCCTCAGAATATGAGGGGTCTTTAAAAAGGTCATGGAAAACACATATTATGAAAAAAATATTATTTCAAAATTTTTTGTACCAAAATAAAATTTATGCTTTAATTCTATTTCCCCACAGCTCTGTGATATTCCCTCATATCAAGAAAGTTGTGCCATCATCTCCTAACTTCCAGCGCTGCTGTTGAGAAGTCCATTATTTTTCTTGATCCTTTGTATATGATATGATTTTTCCTCTGGAAGCTTTTAAGATCTTGTCTTTAATCACTTGTATTCTGAAATGGAACAGTGGCGCAGTGGTATATCTTGGCATTTTTTTCCCATTTGTCTGGCTGAGTATTCAGCAGG
>NW_006207942.1:225392-240983 GCF_000334495.1 Tupaia belangeri chinensis
CTTCAGTTCTGGGAAACAGTCTTGTATTATTTCTTTGAGAATTTCCTTCCTGCTGTTTCCCTCATTCTCTATTTCGGGAGCTCTTATTGTTGGATCTTGGAGTTCCTCAACTGATCTTCCAATTTTCTCATCTTTTCTCTTCTAGCATACCTTTTTTGTCTTGTTATTCTGCTTCCTAGGATATCTCCTCACCTTTCATTTTAATTCTTCTACTAATTTTTTTATTTTGGTTTTTGCTGTTTTTAATTTTCCAGGTTTATTTTCCTCCCTTCATTACTTCTGCTCCTTCCAACTTCCTTTTTTTATGTTTGTTTGCTTGTTTGCTTTTCTGGTCTGTCCTCTAGGTTGATAGCTTTTCTCAAATATCCTTGGATCATCTAATAAGCTCCAGGAACCTAGAGCTTGAGTTTTTTGTTTTTGTTTTTTCACATCAATTTTATTGAAGATTAGTGTACATAAAATAAAATATACCTATATAAGGGGTTTTGGCTGGTGCCACTTGGTGATCAGTTCCCATGACACTTACAAAGCTGCTCAGAAGCTCTGTATGCAGGTGGAGCTTATCAAGTGGTGGGCTTCACTATTGAGTTAGTCAACTGAAATCCTGTTCTTTTGCTCAAAGACTTCAAACTATCACCTTCTGGAGGTCTTTTTTCTGGGACCTTCCAGTTTCCCTGGAGAAAAATCCTTTGATCTCTTCCATCTACCTGACTGGTGTTCTGGAAGTGGGGGAGTGGAAGGCAGTTGGGATCCTACTGCTTTAGGCTGCAGATCCCTTGGCTTGCAGCCTTGTTTCACCCCATCCTCCACTGCACCTGGTATCCTTGAGTTCAAAGCCTCTTAACTTCAATTTCTCTGAAGAATCAACTTCTGTCTATAGCGATGGGGCTGGGGTGGGGCCCCAGTTCCTGATTGGACAGGGTTGGGAAAGGGCCAAGGAGAACAGAAATTTATCATTCTCTTGTTCTCAGGTCCACACCTCACCCTGTCTTGAGGTGCAAAGCAACTCTGAATTGTGAACATTTGCTGTAGTTATCTAAGCAGAATACTTTACTTCTGGCCAGCATCCCAGACCTTGTATGTTCCTACCTTCTTTATTATAAATCTTTTACTCATAGTTTAGTGGGATTTGGGAAAGCAAAAGAGGTAAATAAGTTTATTCAATTCAGTGTGTTTAACAGGAAGCTCCCCTTCTTATTCCAGCCAAAGTCTAGTCCTCCATTTAGTCACCCTTCCTAAATGAAGTTAAACTGCATGTCCCTAAACTGGATTAGGAGCCCTTCCTCTGTTCTCCCACAGTAGCCTTTTCTTGCTTCTCACATTTCTGATCAAACTGTTCTGAAATTGTCTATTTCCATGCTTTATTCCCCCAGCAAGCTGGGACCTCCTGGTAGTCTGAAGCTATATCTCATTCCTACCTATATCCCTAGATCTCAGAGCCTGGTTCACAGAGGTGCAGAGTAAATATGTGGTAATGAAATGAATGAATAAATGAATGACAATAAGAATGAATCAGACTCAGCCAGGGAGACCACCTAGAAAGGGAAATAAGCTAACCACAACTGTTCCTATTTAAGGTCAGTTCCCTAAAAACTGTACATTCCCTTAAAACTTGTGTGTGCATGGATCCCCACTGCAGCATAATTCAAACCAGTGGAAAAATGGATCCAGCTTCCATGCCTTACATTCAGAAGATGGTTAAATACATCATGGTATATACCACTTGCCATTTAAAATGACGGTTATATGGGGAAATGTTCAAATGAAAAAAGGAAGAGAAAAAATATTATACATGCAAAGTAATATTTTTTTTAGAGGTTTTTGCTATAGGGCGCGTGCACTCGCCAGAAAGACAAAGAGACAGAGAGATAGAAAGCGAGAAATCACCCCCCAGGGGGGATGGCCACGCAGCAATCCCTTCTCCTCCATTCTCCTCTTGGGATCTTGGGCACGCACGCACACGCGCCCGGCGTGAGTTTAAGCCACCGGGTCCAGGACTCGAACTGCGGTCAACTACATGGGAGTTCAGTGAAATAGCCATTACGCTAACTGCTGGTCCCTACATGCAAAGTAATTTTAACTACAGGGGGGAAAAATACAGAAGATGAGGGAAATTCACCAAATGTTCAGAATGGCTGCCTTTATGTGTTGTAATTATGCATAATGTTTTTCTCCTTTTTTTTCATATTTTTCTAATGGAGTAATGCATTAAATGTATCATTTTTAAAAAGCTACTAAGAAGTAAAGAAAGTATCTTGAGTTGCTATGAACAAAATACCATGAAAGAAGCCCTAAGAATCTTTGTTTATGTCTGGCAGGAGACTCTGAAGATCCAGTCCTATGGAATACCATCCACCTGTTTTGCTGCAAAGTAGGACCAGGCTCAGGAAGTCAAAGGAGGAGGATATCGGTGCCCAACCTATTACAAATCACAACATCATGGGCTGTACTGGGAAACAGATCCCTACACAAGGCCCATGCTTTAGGAATCCCTCCACATAAGGCAAAGAGTCTACAGAGCCAAAAGGCTATGCCCATCAGGTCCTTTGGTCCTATTTAGACTACATTCCAGGTACCCAGGATACCAGAATTCTCTACCCAAATTTCTTGAGTTTAATTTCAGAAATTATGTGGTCTAGTATCCAGGTCTATCTGCTGGGCCCAATGGGTGGTTCAAGGGAAAGGAAAGGGCTTAGACATGTGGGCTGGAGGTCTGCCCATATATCAAGGTTCTATATGAACTGTAGGTAGGAAGAGAAGTGAGGATGGTTAATAGCTTCAACTGGTACCTTGCCTAGACTCTACAAATGTAGAATCAGGCAAATCCATAGATCCCTAGGCATCAGCATTTGCAGAAGAGCCTAGTTTTGTGTGTTAGGTAGATCTGGGTTCAAATCCATTCATTCGCTATGCAACAATGGATAAGTCTATTTCCCTCTCTGAACTTAGTGTCCAACAACTATAATATAGGTATAATAATTCTGACTTCAGAGAATTGTGGTGAAAAGCTTATAGAATAGCACTATGGTGATGAGCAATATGCTTTGGGTGAAACAGGCCTGGGTCTGAATCTCAACTTCCATTTAGTCACCCTTCCTAAATGAAGTTAAACTGCATGTCCCTAAACTGGATTAGGAGCCCTTCCTCTGTTCTCCCACAGTAGCCTTTTCTTGCTTCTCACAGTGCTGATCAAACTGTTCTGAAATTGTCTATTTCCATGCTTTATTCCCCCAGCAAGCTGGGACCTCCTGGTAGTCTGAAGCTATATCTCATTCCTACCTATATCCCTAGATCTCAGAGCCTGGTTCACAGAGGTGCAGAGTAAATATGTGGTAATGAAATGAATGAATAAATGAATGACAATAAGAATGAATCAGACTCAGCCAGGGAGACCACCTAGAAAGGGAAATAAGCTAACCACAACTGTTCCTATTTAAGGTCAGTTCCCTAAAAACTGTACATTCCCTTAAAACTTGTGTGTGCATGGATCCCCACTGCAGCATAATTCAAACCAGTGGAAAAATGGATCCAGCTTCCATGCCTTACATTCAGAAGATGGTTAAATACATCATGGTATATACCACTTGCCATTTAAAATGACGGTTATATGGGGAAATGTTCAAATGAAAAAAGGAAGAGAAAAAATATTATACATGCAAAGTAATATTTTTTTTAGAGGTTTTTGCTATAGGGCGCGTGCACTCGCCAGAAAGACAAAGAGACAGAGAGATAGAAAGCGAGAAATCACCCCCCAGGGGGGATGGCCACGCAGCAATCCCTTCTCCTCCATTCTCCTCTTGGGATCTTGGGCACGCACGCACACGCGCCCGGCGTGAGTTTAAGCCACCGGGTCCAGGACTCGAACTGCGGTCAACTACATGGGAGTTCAGTGAAATAGCCATTACGCTAACTGCTGGTCCCTACATGCAAAGTAATTTTAACTACAGGGGGGAAAAATACAGAAGATGAGGGAAATTCACCAAATGTTCAGAATGGCTGCCTTTATGTGTTGTAATTATGCATAATGTTTTTCTCCTTTTTTTTCATATTTTTCTAATGGAGTAATGCATTAAATGTATCATTTTTAAAAAGCTACTAAGAAGTAAAGAAAGTATCTTGAGTTGCTATGAACAAAATACCATGAAAGAAGCCCTAAGAATCTTTGTTTATGTCTGGCAGGAGACTCTGAAGATCCAGTCCTATGGAATACCATCCACCTGTTTTGCTGCAAAGTAGGACCAGGCTCAGGAAGTCAAAGGAGGAGGATATCGGTGCCCAACCTATTACAAATCACAACATCATGGGCTGTACTGGGAAACAGATCCCTACACAAGGCCCATGCTTTAGGAATCCCTCCACATAAGGCAAAGAGTCTACAGAGCCAAAAGGCTATGCCCATCAGGTCCTTTGGTCCTATTTAGACTACATTCCAGGTACCCAGGATACCAGAATTCTCTACCCAAATTTCTTGAGTTTAATTTCAGAAATTATGTGGTCTAGTATCCAGGTCTATCTGCTGGGCCCAATGGGTGGTTCAAGGGAAAGGAAAGGGCTTAGACATGTGGGCTGGAGGGCTGCCCATATATCAAGGTTGTTCTATATGAACTGTAGGTAGGAAGAGAAGTGAGGATGGTTAATAGCTTCAACTGGTACCTTGCCTAGACTCTACAAATGTAGAATCAGGCAAATCCATAGATCCCTAGGCATCAGCATTTGCAGAAGAGCCTAGTTTTGTGTGTTAGGTAGATCTGGGTTCAAATCCATTCATTCGCTATGCAACAATGGATAAGTCTATTTCCCTCTCTGAACTTAGTGTCCAACAACTATAATATAGGTATAATAATTCTGACTTCAGAGAATTGCGGTGAAAAGCTTATAGAATAGCACTATGGTGATGAGCAATATGCTTTGGGTGAAACAGGCCTGGGTCTGTTTATCAATATATTGGAGATAATAATAACACTAATACAATAAGGTTGCTGGGAGGATTACAGTTATAAATAATATGTGATAACACTAGAAAATGCTTAAATAAGAAAGGCTTCTTAATAATGATTATGCAAAGGCTGGATGGTGCTATAGCAATAACACAATTTCAAAGGCTGGATGGTGCTATAGCAATAACACAATGCTCTGTGATATAGACCCACATAGAAAGGTCTAGGTTTATATCTGGAGATTTCCCTGAACACACTGGGCATGCAGGTGGCCAATATCCAGGGTTGCCTGAGGCTGGGGTGAATCATGATATGAAGACTCCATTGGGAGTACCAGCCAGTCTATCTGTCTCTCTGTCAGAAAAAAGAAAGAAAATTGGGTTGGCCTCATAGCCTAGTGGTTGAGGGAGCCAGATCCCACAAGGCTGATCATGATTTATTTATTTATTTATAATTTATTATTTTTTAAAGAATTATTTTATTTAACTTAATGTATTATTATTATTATTATTATTACTATTATTATCATTATTATTTTAATTTGACCAGAGAGAGACAGAGAAAGAAAGAGAGGGAAAGTGAGAAAGCAAGCCACCCGGTTTGGGACTCAAACCATGGTCAGCCATGTGGGAATTCAGTGGTGCCTTTAACCACCACACCACTTGCTGGCCTCCTGACCATTGTTTAAATCCTGGGTAGCTTGAAACACATGTTGGGCACATGTGTGTGCATGCCCAAAATCTCAAAAGGATGGAGAGATGGAAGGAAAGGGATTATGGTATAATCACACCTCACTGGGCTTACTCTCTCTCTTCCTCTCCCTCTCTGGTAAGCACACATACCCTTTGACAATTAAGAAAGAAAGAGAGAGGGGCCAGCAGGTGGCATGGTGGTTAAGGGCACTGGACTCCCACATGGCCGACCATAGTTTGGGTCCCAGATCTGACGGTTTGCTTTCTCACTTCCTCTTTCTTTCCCTCTCTCTCTCTCCCTCTCTGGTCAAATTAAAATAAATAAATAAATCTTTAAAAAAGAAAGAGAGAGAGAGAAAAGAAAGAAGGAAGGAAGAAAGCAGGAGAGAGAGCGAGAAAGAAAGTCAGCCAGGTAGCATGGTGGTTGAGGTGGCTGGATCCCACATGGCTAACTGAGTGGTTCAAGTCCCAGACCTGGTGGCTTTAAAAATATGCTGGGCACACGTGTATGTGTATGTGCACAAAATTCCAAGAGGAGAACGGAGAAGGGATTGTCGCATGGCCATCTTCTTGGAGGTACTTTCTCACTTCCAGCACACCCTCCCCATTGTCATGTCTCTCTCCAGTGACCACACACACCCTATATCAAATTAAAAAGAAAAAAATGGGGAAGAGAAATAAACTTTAAAAAAAATAATGGTTGTCCAAATATGGCTATGGTTGAGTTGACTGGGTCTTTTACACTCCCATCCCCTGCCCAGCTTTATTTTTCTCCATAGCACTTATCACTGTTTGGCATATTAAGTACCTTCTTATTTAACTTTCTTTTCTGCTTTCTCCTGGCTACCCTCCCCTACACACACACCAGAATGCCAGCTCCACAGGACAGAGGTGTGTCTGTTTTGTTCACTGTTTCCAGTGTCTGGAACTTTTAACAGAAGATGTTCTCAAGAGTCAAATAGATATCTGCCATGCAGACAAAGGTAAAAGGCATTTGGCCATTGGAACACCCAGAATAAAGGCATGGAAGCATAAAGAATCTTTTTTTTTTTTTTAATTTCTTTTTTTTTTTTTTGAGAGATTTTCACTGTAGGGCACGTGCGCTTGCCAGACAGACAGAGAGAGACATAGAGACAGAAAGCAAGAAATCACCCCCCAGGGGGGATGGTCACGCCGCAATCCCTTCTCCTCCATTCTCCTCTCGGGATCTTGGGCATGCACGCACACGCGCCCGGCGTGAGTTTTAAGCCACCGGGTCCGGGACACGAACCGCGGTCAACTACGTGGGAATCCAGCGACATAGCCATTACGCTAACTGCTGGTTCCCGAAGCATAAAGAATCTTAATACATGAGGACCAGCAGGTGGCATGGTGGTTAAGGCGCTGGACACTCCTACATGGCTGACCACGGTTCAAGTCCTAGACCTGGTGGCTTGCTTTCTCCCTCCCGCCACCCCCTCTCTGGTCAAATTAAAATAAATGAATGAATAAATAAAATTAAATAAATAATTCTGAAAAGAGAAAAGAATCTTAATATGTTTTGGAAACTCTAGAGAAGTCAGTATAATTTGAGTACAGGGGTAAGAAGGGAACAGAGTGGCTAGAGATCAGTGTGGCTGTGGCCTTACTCAAAGGAGCATGCAAGAGCTTCCCTAGACCAAATGTGGCATGAAGACTTACTTGCAACAGCCAGGAACTGAAAAAGCACAAGGGGGAGGTAAAGATTTCTCCCAAGTTTATGTGCCACCTAAATCATGACGATGTGAATAGTGTAAGTAAAAACCCAAAAGATGATTTAAATGGAGAGAAAGACTGCTGTCTAAAAAGCCTATCTGAGCCAAGAATCAGAGCTAGAAACAAAAAGAGGCAGGTATAGAAGACAGGTGGATGAGGACCAGCCAGTTGGCATGGTAGTTGAGGTGGCTGGGTCCCACATAGCCAACTGTGCGGTTTGAGTCCCAGACCCAGAGGCTTGAAAAACATCCCAGGAACCTGTGTATGTGTGTGTGCTCCAAACCCCAAGAACAGAGTGGAAAAGAAGGGACTGCAGTGGGGTGCTTTCTCACTTTTTCTTTCTCTCCCTCTCTGTCTCTCTCCAGCAAGTACACACACCCTATAGCAAATGTTTAAAAAGAAAAAAAAAGGAAACAGGTGGATGAAATCATAGCAACATGCAAGGAAATCTAATGAAGATTATTCAAAGAGAACAACTAGATGAACCACAGGAAAAACAAGAAAATTTGTTGGATACTGGAGCTTTCCAAACACTGAAAGGCAAACAGTGGTGGGGATGAAAAATGAACAAGTTCTGGAATGATAAGAATGATGATGACAAAGATAGCTGCATATTTCAAAAGAAATATTTGGCTGTCATTTTCAAAATATCTTTTTTCAGGAACTTAAGAAGCAATTATCACTTCATATTTATATTTGGAAGAGAAGAAAGGGAGACAGAGACTAAAAAACAAGAGAGCCTTGCACACAAGGCAACAGAGTGTGAACTTCATCTTGTAATTGCTGGAGAGCCCCTGAGGTGCTTGACCCAAGAAGTAATGAGGTCAACTGTTGCCTCCTTAAAAAATAACTTTACCTTCCTTTCAATCATAAATATTATATAAGATCATAATAAATATAACAAACTGACTTTATTTAGTCCTTAGTATATTCTGCCTTATAATAACCCCCCAAATGATAAAGTTACTATTCATTATACACCTACAGCACTCCAGGACTTGTGTTATCTTCCTAAGAGCATGCAAGATAGATCTTTTCATAGTATGAAGGAACTTCAAAATGTTCATGGGAAATAAAATTAGAGACAACCTGTAGGGCAATGGCTAAGTGCCATGCACTGGGAGTTCAAATCTCAGCCCCTGTGGTTTAAAAAACACACTGTGTATGTGTGTATGCATGCCATAAATCTTATTTTTTTTTGAGAGATTTTCATTGTAGGGCGCGTGCGCTCGCCAGACAGAGAGAGACATAGAGACAGAAAGCAAGAAATCACCCCCCAGGGGGGATGGTCACGCCGCAATCCCTTCTCCTCCATTCTCCTCTCGGGATCTTGGGCACGCATGCACACGCGCCCGGCGTGAGTTTTAAGCCACCGGGTCCGGGACACGAACCGCGGTCGACTATGTGGGAGTCCAGCGACATAGTCATTACGCTAACTGCTGGTTCCCTGCATGCCATAAATCTTGACAGAATGGAGAGAAGAAGGAAAAAGGACTGTATGTGACATGACCGTGTCCCAGTTGGGATGCTTTCTCTCTCTTTTTCTCACTCTCTCTGGTGAGTACACATGCTTTCTGGCAAAAACAAAAACAAAAACAAAAGGAAAGGAAAGAAAACAAACTACAAATTAATTTTGGTACAAAAAAACATTTGAAATCTATGCATGGTTTTTACATAATATGCATTTTCCATGAACTTTTTGAGGACTCCACATACACGTACAGTTGCAGAAAGTGAAACTCTGAGGAGCTAAGTGATTTACCTACAGCCACATGGCTAATAACTAGTGAAGCTGAGATTCAAATCTAGGTTTGTCTAAGCCCAAAACCAATGTTTTCAATTACTATTGCTGCTGCTTCCTTCTGTCATCCCAGAGCCAAGGAGCACTTCATAACCCTCACCAGCCTGTGGGCTTTTCCTCTCTTCCTCACCCTTGTTCTGTCTCCCCTCCACTCCGTGTAGCTCAAGGCCCCCCACACCTTGAACAGTCAGGGACAGCTTAGAGAAGAAGACAATCATTCTAGGATGGAAACAGGGAGCACCAAAAATGGAAAGTGTGGTTAGGCGTTAAGTACTATAGCCTGGATCAGCTCGGCATTGTGACAAGGTGGTGGGGGTAGGGAGCAGGGAGCAAAGGAAAATGGAACTTGCTCCGGGCCCTCCCTTCTTTTCTTCCCTCTGCCTTCAGCAGCAGAGGGATAGAGGTTCAGCCATGATGAGAAAGAGAGTGGGCGGAAGGGGAGAGCTAGAGCAGCCTGCTGTTCCAGCAGCCTCAGCTCAGCCTCCAGGCCCCCTTCCACTGCCTGAGCAAAGAGGCTTGGCAGCTCTCCAAGCCCCCAGCCAGTCCTGGCAAGGCCTTGTTCACAGCATATCAAGAACTTTTCAAGTCACAGAGCAGGCACCCAGAGAGGTAAAGGGGTTAGCTCAGGAGTAAAGAGGGAGGCAGTAGTGGGTGGGGGGTCAGAATTTAGGTACCAGGTTCCTCAGCTGAAGGTGCCTTTGACTCCATGGTCCAGGTGGTAGAGGCTGAAGAAAGGGACCTCTGGAGGCTGTTAGAGGAATGTTTATGATGGGCTTGGGCCAGAGGCAACACAGGCCAAAATGAGGTCACCCAGGCTTGGCTATGGTGGTGGTGGTGGGCTGTGCTTGTTAATAATGTACTGTTTTAATCTGGATTGAAAAAGCAAGACAGTTGTTTTTAAAAGTAGCTTAGGGGGCCAGAAGGTGGCATGGTGGTTAAGGTGCTAGACTCCTATATGGCAACTGCAGTTTGAATCCCAGATCCAGCAGCTTGAAAATTATGCCAGGCATATGTGTGTATGTGTGCCCAAAATCCCAAGAGAAGAACAGAGAAGGGATTATGGCATGACCATTCCCCCTGTGGGTGATTTCTCACTTTCCTTCTCTCTCTTTCCAGGGAGTACATGGAAAACAATAAATAAAAGCTTTAGGGCCAGCCCATGGCCCGGTGGTTAAGGCGGCTGGGTCTCACATGACCAAGGCCTTGCTCACAGCAGGGCGTGTGTGCATGGGTGCCCAAAATCCAGAAAGGAGGGAGAAATGGAGGAGAAGGGCTTGTGGCCTGACCACTCCCCAGGCCCCTTAGGGGATGCTTTCTCAA
Organism: Tupaia belangeri chinensis; assembly: GCF_000334495.1. NCBI lineage: Eukaryota > Metazoa > Chordata > Mammalia > Scandentia > Tupaiidae > Tupaia > Tupaia belangeri. The sequence goes on from NW_006207942.1 coordinate 235,877, forward strand.
CTTCCTTCTCTCTCTATGTCTGTCTCTGTCTTTCTCTGGCAAATGCATGTGCTCTCTGGCAAATTTTAAAAATTAAAGTAGTTTTAGACAAATTTTAAAAATTAAAGTAGCTTTGGGTCTAAAGCTACTGTGAGGTGCAGACAGTAGGGGTGTGCCTACACAATGCTGGAAGTCATATGGGAAGACTCCAAGTTCTGGATAGATCTGAACATGTAGTTATCCTGGTTGACTGCAGGGCTGAGGGAAGGATCATGGTGTGAGGATGCTGTCAAGGGTCCTCCCTTGGGACCAGTGATTGGCATAATGGTTATGTTGCTGGACTCCCATGTAGTGGACGGCAGTTCAAGTCCTGGACCCAGCACCTTAAAACTCACACCAGGTGCATGTGTGAGTGCCCAAAAGCCCAAGAGAAGAATGGAGGAGAAGGGATTGTGGTGTGACCATCCCCCCCGGGGGGGGTGATTTCTCACTTTCTGTCTCTCTGTCTCTCTGGTGAGTACAAAGTCCCCATAGCAAAAATCTCTCTTAAAAAAAGGGGGGGGGGAAGGTCCTCACTTGAAGGGAATAAACTTATAAAAAAAAGTAGTTTAGTTTTAGTTTGTACCTCAAGAATATATGTTTATCTTCTTTTTCTCCCAGGATCCCACTAAAATGAAAGTGAAAGAATAAAATAAGGTGTGAACTTGTAACAGGGAAGAGGGTGATATCAGTGGGTAAGAGATTTCAAGAAATTTCTAGAAGCAAGAAAAAAATAGAAGAGTGTTCATAGCTGAGGAAGAACCAGGGACACCTCTTAGAGGGTTGCTGAGCAGAGAGCCAGTCAGACAAGCAAAGTCCCAGAGAGATTCTAGACTTGGAGATGGTAGGTACAAGGGAGGGTAAGAGTGATCAGGGTACTGAATTCAGGAGGATAAACTGAAGGTAAGTCTCTGAAATCCTTCCTTCCTTGCCATTCCAACCCTCAGGCCTAGAACACAAGCTGTCTGACACTCATCACTAGGTAAAATATCAGAGGGCTCCTTGCTAAAAGAATTCAACTATCTGGGGTAAGGTAGAGTACCTAGCGCCATGTTGGTGCCCCCTAATTATAGTGCTTTTCATTCCGGCATTTGGGAGGTACCCACTATAACAATCAGCCTCTTGCTGGCTCACCAAAATAAAGCCAATGAGTGAACAAACAAGCCAAGCCTAGATATGCAGACATCTCAGCCAGGCTCTCTATCAACTCACTCATAAGCTATAAAATGGAAAATACGAGAGAAAGGTAAGTGGTCTGGAAGATGATTCCAGGAAGTTCAACATCCAACTAATAGACATCCCCAAAACAGAAAACAGAAAATGAAAGAGAGGATATTTTTCAAAAAAATAATATATGAAGTTATATGTTCCTTCAAATTTAAAGGGTTCCTTGAGCACCAGGTAGGGTAAATGAAAAATACATTTTTTTTTCATTTTACTGGCTTTATAGGTATTTGGTTTTCAAAAAATTTTTGGTTTACAAAAATTGACCATACCATTGTGATATGAGCACTTATCTGTATGCAAATTATATTTCAGTATGAGGTTGAAAAAAAGTCTCACTCCAACTTCTCCAAGTAAAATATCACCAGAAGATGTGCTATGACTATTCTGTGGTCTCAAGAAAATCCATATGACAGTAAGAAAGAAGTTGAATTAATTTTTTTGTTTGAGAGATTTTTGCTATAGGGCACGTGCACTTGCCAAAGAGACAGAAAGCAGGAAATAACTCCTCTCCCCGGGGGGATGGCCATGCCACAATCCCTTCTCCATTCTCCTCTCAGGATTTTGGGCAAGCACATGCACATGTGTGGCGTGAGCTTTAAGCCAGGACTTGAACTGTGGTTGACAACGTGGGAGTCCAGTGACATAACCATTACGCCATCTGCTGATCCTGGTAAATTAAATTTAATTAATTAATTTACTAATTAATTGAGGCAGAATGAAAAGAAAGTCCTGATACAAATAAGAAACAAAGTAAAAGGAGGCACGATTTTGAGCAATTGGTAAAACACAAGAAAGGGAAATTCACTTGACCTTCATGCTAGGAACATTGTCCTGGGAGGCTGTGACAGTGGAGCTGTGGGAAGGGAGGTATAATTATAGTACACTATTTGGCCCTGCAGTGACTAACAATGACATAGTCATAATCACATAACCGTGGTGTATTGGCAGTCAACTTGTATAATCAATCTCTCTAGATAAAGCATGGAAGAACTAATTATTTGTATAGAACAGAATGTGAATGTAATCAACCTTGCTGGATGCACAATTACAGAACACAGAGACTAGGAGGTGAAAGAAGAGGAGGTGAAGTGCAGGGAAGGATTGGGTAGTAATAACATAGAAAGTGACCAAGAGATACTGTGGGTCCAGCCTAGTGGCAGAGTACACAGCAAACTGAACTGCAGTGCTGGAAACCACATGGCCAACCATAAGTTCAGATCTCAAGTTGGCCTGAAAACATGTTGGGCATGTGTATATGTGTCCAGAATCCTGATAAGCTGGAATGTTGGAGTCTTGTCATGGGGATCAGAGCATGACAAGACTCTATCAGGGTACTTTTTTCCTTTCACTCCCTGGTGCTCACCAGATACTCTCTATCATAAATAACATAAATAAACTATTTTCAAAAAAAGAAAGAGATACTGTGAGAAATTGATGGGATAAGAAATCAAAATTTTAGGGGACCAGCAAGTGGTGTGGTGGTTAATGTGCTAGACAGTCCCACATGGCCAACCACCGTTATAGTCCTGGACCTGGTGACTTGCTTTCTCGTCCCCCTGAACCTCCATCTCTATCTAGTCAAATTTAAATAAATGAATGAATAAATAAAATAAAATTTTAAAATTATTTAAAAAGAAATCACATTTAAAATAGTATTTAATAAAGTTACAAAGATAATTAATGGAAGAGCCCAAATAGTATCAAATATCAAAATTTAGGAGAGGGGAGAAGAAGAATCAAATATTCCTAAATTCTTTTTTTTTTTTTTTTGAGAGGTTTTTGCTATAGGGCGCGTGCGCTTGCCAGACAGACAGAGACAAAGAGACAGAAAGCAAGAAATCACCCCCCAGGGGGGATGGCCGTGCCGCAATCCCTTCTCCTCCATTCTCCTCTCGGGATCTTGGGAACGCATGCACACGTGCCCAGCGTGAGTTTGAGCCACCAGGTCTGGGATTCGAACCACAGTTGACCACATGGGAGTCCAGCGACATAGCCATTATGCTAACTGCTGGTCCCAAATATTGCTAAATTCTCATTTGTCATCTAGGGGGAAGTTAACAGATCACGTTTAAAGTAGATAAATGGGGACTGGCAGGTGGTGGGGTGGTTAAGATGCTGGACTCCCACATGACTGACCGCAGTTCAAGTTTTAGACCTGGTGTTTTACCTTCCCCACCCCTCTCTGGTCAGTGCACATGCCCTATAGCAAACTTAAATAAAATAACAATAATGGTAATAATAATAATAATGAACAAAATAAATAAAGTTTTAAAAGTAGATAAGTGAACAAATCACCATTGAAGCATGTTATCTACCGATATGAAGTTATCACCAGAAAACTGATAAAAGTGGTCACCACTAGGTGCTGGGAAAAGGAGGGCAGGGAGACAACAGCTTTACACAAGTCTTTGTGTACAGGTTGCCTCTTTTTTTTTTTTTTTCTTTTTTTAAGTTTCTTTTTTCCATGAGCAAGAGAGATGGGGGAGGTGAAGCACCCAAAAGAGTCTTCATGCTGCAATCTAGCCACAGCCTCAGCCAGTCCCAAATCAGATATGTGTGCCCCCAGCATACTCAGGGAGGTCTCTAGATTCAAACCTATAACATGGGCCGACCTCACAGAGTGCTGCATTATGACTGTGCCACTGCCCGACCCCCTGTTTGCCTTATTAAAATTGTGTATACATGGGACTAGCAGTTAGCGTAATGGCTATGTCGCTGGACTCCCACGTAGTCGACCACAGTTCCCGTCCCAGACCTGGTGGCTTAAAACTCACGCCGGGCACATGTGCATGAGTGCCCAAGATTATTCTGCGTACAGATATCCATGTGTAAAGGAAAAACAAACAAAAACTTCCATTGGGTGGGCCACACGTTAAGTGAAACTTTCTTTGACTATGCTCAGAAAGAAAAGAAAGAATCTTGAACATATTTAGAAGTTGCTGTCTATTTTTAACTAACTCCATATGCTGCCAGTATCAACTTCATGACATTTGCCAAAATAAAATTTTATTTTTGCCTTTATAAGATTTTGTTGGAAAAATGAAATGAATATTTTGCAAGAAAAGTTAATTTAAATAAAATTGTAAAGCACTTAAAAAACGTCTGGTCAAAAGTTGTGTGTATGGGGAGCCAACATGTAGCATGGTGGTTAAGGTGCTGAACACTCCCACATGGCCGACCATGGTTCAAGTCCCAGACCTGGTGGTTTGCTTTCTCACTTTCTCTCTCTCTGTCTCTCTCTGGTCAAATTAAAATAAATAAAATTAAATAAATAATTATTTTTAAAAACGGTGTGCATGTGTTTCATTTTTTATTTAATTTCTGAAACAAGTCCCTTCTCCCTTTTTTTGTGTGTTTAAATTACTTACATTTAATCATCAGAAGCAAACTAAATGGAAAGCTTACAATAGAAAAGAATTACATGTCAGTGCCTTTTGCAAACTGAGCTGGGACAAAAAGGGACTGGAGCTGCCCCTCAGCCTGATTCCTTCCAAACAAAGATGTCTGCAGTGTCCCTCATACTCTGGCTCAGGAAATGGGAGATTGTTGGTTCTGTGCACTGAAGTCGCCTCATCTACCACTCACTCCTGGCCAGCATCAGTGGCCCCACCTTGCCAGCTCTGGACATCACCCTTCTTTCTGTGGTCTGAGACGATGTCATCAATCCATAATCCATAGAAGTAGTCTGCCATCTCCATTGCTATCTTATATATTCTTCTCCTCTGTGGACTTTTGTCTTCCACACTGCACATACATATTGGGGAGGCTGCTGACTGCAAATGATGTGAGGTCCTGTTCTTAATCTATGCTCCTTTTTAGAGCAGCAATGAGAGAGGTGGCCCCCCACAGCCATCCACAGAGA
>NW_006207942.1:240994-245871 GCF_000334495.1 Tupaia belangeri chinensis
CCTGCCATATCCTCTGGGCCTCTTTAAATCTGTCATCCTAGTCCAGCCTCCCCAGTCTTCCATTCATTCAACTGTTTACACCCATTAGTTATTTATACCTACCTTAGTCACAAAGAATTTAAGGTTGCTTACTCCAAGAACACAGATAAAGATGGAATAGAAATTGAACTAGAAAATAAGAACTCAGAAAAAGAGATCAACAAAAACACTAAAGCTGTACTTCAAATTAACTGGTAGCTGAGGCAAAAAGGAAGATATAATGAGCCACAATGGCTTCCCACTAGGAAGGAGGAAATACATCACTTTTCAGAGGAAGCAAAGCTTTGCCTAGCATTGAATTTTTCAAGGCATTGTCTGTGGGAGATTTCATGAAAGAGAAGAAAAAATTACTGTTAAGCACCTACAAGTAACAAGAAATGTCATTCAAATGATCTTGGTTAATATTGACAGATGGGCATTGTTATCCCATTTTCTAGATAAGGAAACTTAAACTCAGAAAAGGTATGATATAACTGAGGTCACTCTGAGAGCTAGAGCAGAGTCTAGATTCAAACTCAGGTCTGCCTGTCTCCAAAGTATTTGTATATCATACCATGGGGACCTCAAAACAAAGATATCCAGGTTAGAGACACCCTGCTCAAGACAATGAGGAAATAGCAGTGACAGACACAGGCCCACCTTCTGCCATGAAAACAGAAAAAGGGGGTGACAGGGGCTGGTTGTGAAGCTAGAAACTGCCTTGGAGCTTCCTGGGTCATTTTAAATAAGGCCCTTTAAGGCTGAAAATATCAGAAAGGCTGAGCTTAGGCCATCTAGGCCTGGAGAAAGGGACCCTGGCTTCAACCCCCAGCCACAAATTTAGCAGATTTGATTTCAGAGGGGCTAGAACAGACCAGAGAGCCTGTCCGCCATTAAAGCAAGAGCCCCTTTGAGGGTAGGTTGTGGCATGGAGACCCTGTTGGGGATGTTGTCTTTCTCTTTGCTTCTCTCACTCATAGAACAAATAAATAAACTTCAAAAAACTCACAACCTTCTTCTGGGACTGGCAGGTGGTGTGGTTGTTAAGGGCACTGGACTGCCACGTGGCTGACTGCAGTTCAAGTCCGAACCTGGTAGCTTGCTTTCTCACTGTCCTTCTCTCTCTCTCTTACTCTGTCCCTCTCTAGTCAAATTAAAATAAATAAATTAATTAAATAAAGTTAAAATAAAAATCATTCTTAAAAAAAGAAAACACAAGGGGCCAGCAGGTGGTGTGGTGGTTAAGGGTGCTAGACTCCCACATGGTGGACCGTGGTTCCAGTCCTGGACCTGGTGGCTTGCTTTCTCACATATTCTCTCTCTCTATCTATCTCTCTCTCTCTCCTTCCCTCCCTCCCTCCCTCCCTTCCCTCTCTGGTCAAATTAAAACAAACAAACAAATAAATAAGGTTATAAAAAGAACCACAATCTTCCGTTGGCCCCCAATTCCCAATAGCATAAAGCTTCTAATGCTGCTATTGAAATGTCCTCATGAGCTGAGCTAGCCAACTCTCCAGACTCCACTCCCAGGCCTTTCTGCCTCCTACTTTGTACTCTAGTTTGTACTGAACTGATAAAAGTGTCTCCTCCCCATGCATACTGTGCTGGTTCCATGTCTCTGTACATTTAATCATGCTGCTCTTCTGCCTTAACCTCTCTTTCAGTCCCATTTCCCAACAACTGCATGCTGTTCTTCACTAAGTTCTACTCATCCTTCAAGCCTCAGCCTGGGTATTGCCTCTTCCAGGAAGCCTTCCCTTATGGTCTAGATAGTTGTCCCTTCTTTGGGACCAACAGCCCCTCTATTCTCCCCTTGGGCACAGCTCACTGGACACTGCATTGCAATCATCAGTTTCTGTGACCATCTTTTCCAATCAACTGTGAGTTGTGGTGAGCTCCTCCAGCCCTCTCCACAGCACAGAACTCTACAATGTTACTTTTAAAAGTTTATTTATTTGGGGACTAGCAGATGGTATAACGGTTATGTTGCTGGATTCCCATGTGGTTGACTGCACTTCATGTCCTGGACCCAGTGGCTTAAAATTCATGCCCAGTGTGTGTGCATGCATGACCAAAATCCTGAAAGGAGGAGGGACTGTGGCGTGGCCATCCACCCTGGGGGTGTGTGTGATAATTTATCGCTTTATGTCTCTCTGTATTTCTGGCAAGTGTATGCACCCTATAGCAAAAATTTCAAAAAAAAAAAGTTTATTTCTTCTATGAGAGAGAGAGCGAGCTAGAGTGAGCATGTGTACTCCCAATAGGGTCTGGATGTCATGATCCACTCCCAGCCTCAGCCAATCCCAGATCATGGATACCCACATACCTGGAATACTCTGAAGGTCTCCAGATGCAAACCCAGAACCTTTCCACAAGGATCAGCCTTGTAGAGAATCGTATTTTACCACTGTGCCACCATTTGGTCCCTGGGGTCATGATTAATAATAATAATGCCTGTCGCTGAGTAAAACGTACTGTATGCTAAGCACTTCTATATAATCTTATTTAATTCTCACAACAATGATGACGAACTGGATTGTTTACGATTGGCTAACACATCATACGTTGTGTGAGATCTTTTCTAGTTTTATACGGAAATTTGGAGGAAGGGCAAAGTTAGTACCTTTCATCAGATATATAATGACAATAATTTAAAAGTGGTTATATAGAGGAGACTACTGGTTTCGTTCGGGTGAATGCAGTGTGTTGTATCTTAAAATCCACTAGGAAATTAAGGCCTGGACATGCAGTCATATTACCTCTTTAAAAGGCATTAAAAAAAAAAATCACATAGCTCAAAGAAATGCATTTGGTATTTGCGAAAGAATATCTAGCAGGTGATAGTAGTGAAAATTTTAAAGTTAACATGATAGAGAGATAATTCTGACCAGTCACATAGCTCTGGCTCATTCATCTTTGTTTTGAAAAAGATATGATTAAAGAAGAAAAAGGATATCATGAGTCTGCGGGTCTTAGCATTGTTGTTTTGTTTGCGACACTCCGCCTCTAGGGGGCAGGGCAGGCTCATGATTAGTTTTTATTCAAGGCCCTAGGCTTCCCATTCTGATTAGAACCTCCCTGGGTATACTGGGCAACCAGGAAAGTTTCTGATACAGTTTGTGTGTGTGGAGGGGGAGGGCAACATGAAGCTTACAGATCAGAACACAAACTTAGCACCGTTTACTACTTGAGAAAATTGAGGTTCTAAAAGTGCCGTGACTTGCCTAGAGTCAACACAAAGTGTTCTTTTCACACCGTATTTTAAATGGTAAGGTCCCAGAGAGCTTCAGCTACTAAGTGCTTGAGAATAGGTTTCTCCACATAAATGTTTTCAACATGTATGCTTGGAGAGGGAGAGAGACCAAATACCATGAGGAAGTTAGAGTAACTAGCAAATTATTACAGCTTGTCCCAAGTAAGCTCCCCCAAAGAGGAAATATGTCATTTATTCATCATTCTTCCCTGTGACTGATGTTTATAGTTCTGCCAGGGGATACAGCAGGAAATGAGCCACAGGTGCCAAGTCTCATTCTGACCCCAAGACACCATGCCCAGCCCAGGGCCTGAGCTCAATAAAGATTTGATGAATGGGCTGGCTCAGTAGCACAGCAGTAATGTGCAGCTCAAGCAATTCTGGATCCACATAGGAGACGCAGGTTCATTACCCTGGTCAAGTTGTATACACCAGGCACACACCCATGATCTTAGATGGCTGGAAAGGCTAAGAGGGGGTTGAGCTGTGAAACTCTGCTGATGATGCTTGTCTCTCTCTCTCCCCCTTTCTCTTTCATTCTCATGAAAGAAAGAAATAAAGAAAAAAAGATCTGATGAATAACTGAGCAGTTTCTCACTGGACTGGGTAGACTGCATAGAGGTCCTTTCAGAACAGAAGATTTTGCATACAGGGTCAAGACCATGGCATAACATGCCTGCAGCATAAAAGGGAGAGAGAACAATCAGCAGATTACACTACATGTCTCCAAAGTCTCACCCAACTCTGCTACCTTAATTTTCTATAAATTGAAAGAGTGGTGAGTGTGAGGGTTAGAGAGAGCAAGGGCCAATGGCTCCAGAAAACATGAAGAGAAAGTCATGGAAAAGCCAAGAGAATTCTGAAGTTGTCATTTCTTTCTACAGAAGTTCCAGAATGAAGGAAAAAAAATCAAGTATCCCTAACAATTAGTCCACTAAAACTTAATCAGACATTCATTTGTCTATTCAGCCTTTACTGAGCAGCTACTATGTGCTATGCTATGTGTTTCCAAGCTTACTGCTCCTTCACTCATGACCATGGCACCTAACATAGGGCCTAATAACACACAACCTGCACTCAGTATATGCCAGTTAAATCTGAACCTGAAGGGGCTCTTCTTCTAACAGAGGGAACACAAGATATAAACAAGAACAAAGGCATAAAGAGGGGCAGAGTGCTCACTGCAAGGGTCAGGGATAGGCCAAGTGTCGAGAGAACCAGTGAATAAACATGGGAGAGGCGACCACTGAGTTCAGCCTACAAACTGGATATAGCAACCTGGGAGAAGGCAACATGAGCCAAGACCTCAAGGTTATCAGAAGGCCTGAGTGAGCTACCAATGGTAGCACACAGGTCAGTCTGGCTGAAGTGTGGTCTGTATGGAAGGGGTTATTTTTTTTTAATGAGAGGAGGGGCCAGTTGGTGGGATAGTGGTAATGTAAGTGGACCCACATGGGCAAGGTCCCAGATTCATGTCCCAGGACCTCTCTGTGCATGTCAGGTGCACATGTGTGCCTATGATCCTGGCTGGCTGAGACTGAGGGTAAACTGCAATGTGAGGACCCTGTGGGGGGTGACTGCCTCTCTATCTCTGACTGTCTGTCTC
>NW_006207942.1:246850-251381 GCF_000334495.1 Tupaia belangeri chinensis
GTTCCCTCGCTCATGGAAGAAGCAAATGAATAAACTAAAGAAGGAAAAGACAAGAGGAGAAAGGTAGGTAGGGGGAAGATCCTAAAAGGGCCATTCGCAGCAGGTGGGAGTTTACAGGTCAAAGAGAGAATGGAACCACTGGAGCCATACTGCAGAATATGGCCTGGCTGCACCTCCTCAGAAACTTGACAGCAAAAGCAGGAGGGACAATATATTAGGAGATGGTGGCAAAAATTCAGGATGGGATCACGTAGAGGGGACTTGTCTAGAACTCTGCTGAGAGAAGCCACAGCCACACCTGAAGTGACCTCGATGTCTTTAAACTCCACCTGTGGAGGCTATGGTATACCCTAGCCTGGAAGCCAGACGGTTCTGGGCCCCATTTAGCTGTGTCACCTCAAGCAGGTCACTACAACTCTCTGATTCTTGTTTCCTCATCTGAAAAATCAAGATAATAATAACGTCCATCTGGCATTGACTTTGCAACTAAGATAAGAAGCAGTACTGCGTCATCATAGTTTAGAAAGCTACGGACACTGGAGCCTGACTACCTAGGCTCCAATAAATGCCTTCACAGTTCTGCCACTTATTCATAGAGTGACCTTGGCTATGTTATCCAACCTTTCTGGGCCTCAGTTTCCTCGTTGGTAAGATGGAGTTACTAACTACATCTACAGAAAAGTATTCATGTGAACACTGAATGAATTAATATGTGGAAAGCACTTAGAACAAATCGTGCTTGGCACATAGTATATGGAGTTTAAAAATGTTAGCTATTATTACATAAAGCCACATGAGGGGCTGCCTGGCACACAGAAGGCTGAGATTCACTCAGTACACATGCGGCCTCTTCCCCATCCTCCAGGTCTTTACTATGCTCCCAACAAATTCAGAGGCCATGGCAGACAAGGGTGGGACAGGCAAGGAAAGGGGAGCATGCAACCAGTCTGGGTCTGGTGTCTTTCTCCTACTCACCCATCCCCACCATGGGACACCAGGAGACTACCAATCTTCTTTACCCTCCCTCCTTGCTGCCAGGTCCTCGACAAGGGGCCTGGCCTGCCCTAATTCCTTCTTCCTTTGAGAACCTCCACTTCTCATCACCCTGGCTACTCACTTCTGTCCTAAGTATGATTCATATGGTATGACTGGGCCCACAATTCCCTTACCCTAGTCGGGATGGGGGTGGAGTGCTCCACAAAAGCAAAGAGCATGGTGTTTGTTCAGCCTGGTGGCTCCTCCTGCTCTATACACACACTCAAGAAATGTCTGGGGATGACAACAACCCTATTCTTGCTCCATATCTAGATTGAGAAGCAAGATTCCTCTAATTCTTATTAAACTCAACATTATCATTTCCTCCCATACCAGAATAATACTCACAACACAGTCGGGAGAAGATAAATGGTTTGTCCTCCTGGGAAGGTTAGACCCTCCTGAGAAAAGTACTTGAGACCCCAAAGGAGACAGGCTTCCCCAGAGCCGTTCCCTGGACTTACTCTTACTTGCTCCCTCTCTGTGACTTCAGCCCCTATAGGGACCATGCGGATATCCCATCACATCATAGCCATAGAGGAGACCATGCATTGCCCTTGCTGTTGAGAACACCAGGCCAGCCCCTCTAGTTGCTGTCCCCAAATATGAGCCCGCTTGTAGGAGGGGCTAGAGGGGTGGGGACAGAGAATGGAGAGTTACTACTCCCTACAGCTGGGCCTATACAAAAAACGTGGGGACTGCAGCTCTCATGGAGCAACTCGGCAGTGGCCCCAAGTACTCCAGATACCAGAACTTAATGGGGGGAGGGGGGAGTACAAACTGAAATCAACACCAACCATGGAGCTCTTCTCTAATTATATCAAGGTGGGGAGGGGGAGCACTATAATTTAAAAAGACCTATGCATTAGTCAGGACCAAACTACTACAAAGCTAATAAACAAAATCCTCCCATACAGGACCAGAGACCAGGAGGAGGTAGGGGCTCATCTCGCTTCATGCTGCACTGGAAAGGCCACACCCAGAGCACAGCAGAAGGGATACTGGCAGCCTGAAACCTGTCCAGGAGAGACTGTGTGGAAGGATGTGGGAATCCTGGTGCATGATATGGCCAGGGAGGAACATGGCAGTGGGTGTCTGCTGCAGTAGAAGGAAAGTCTACAGGACTAGGAGTCTGCCTTATTAGGAGTGTGACCTCTGTTGGGCTTCACTTCTCTGAGCCCTCGGTTTCTTCTGCTGTCAAATATGGATTGTGGTGGCAGATGCACAGGGGCGTTGGAAGGAAGGACTAAATAAAATCCCTAAACAGAGAGGCCCCCAACAAGCTGCAGTTTGGCCAGGCCCCGATCTCCCTGCTTCTTCCACCAGAGGGAGCCTGGGGACCAGAAGCGCCCAGCTTGTACCAGCTCTACCTATCCTCCCCCAATGCTGCAGCCTCTGCTGCTAAACTCCCACCCTGCCTGCCCTCGCTTCCAGCAGCAGCCTTCTCACCCACTCCTTACAAACCCAGAACAGGCATAGCAGGGGAGTCGCTTGCAGCAGCAGTGGTGGCAATAATGGCTACTGCATCAAGAGGCCCTCCTGGTGCCTGGCTTGGGGGAAGAGTGGAAAGGAGAGAGACTTAGCCTTTTTCCCTTCCCCGTTGACTCCCCCATTCATCCCAGACTCATCTCCTCCTGCCCAAACCCGCTGGGTACCTAAGGTTCTCCTGGCTTCTTCCACTTCAGTACCTGCCTGGTCTTGAGACGAAGAGACTCCTGTCAGGTGGAATGCTCTAGGGCAAACAAATAACAGGTCTTGACAAAGGGCAGACCCGGGTTCTAGTCCCAGTTCCATTAGCAATTAGTAGCATAACCTTGAACAAGGTCCTTCATCTTGAAGCCTCAGTCTCCTCATCTCTAAAATGGAGTTGCTAATGGTCACTGGAGAAGGCTTGTTGTGAGGACTGAAAGAGGTAATTGTGGATGTGCAGTTAATATACGGTTAGAAAAGAAATTCAAAGTACTATGTAAATCCTTCTATTAATCAAGTAGGAAATGTGAAGCAAGGAAATCCAAGGAACAATCTGGAGGGGACATGAAAAGAGGAAAGGCCCAAGAGACAGGCCCACATAGATGGCAGATGCACAGAGCTCAAAAAGCAACGAGTTTCTGGCCAGCAGAGAGATGCTAACCCATGTCTGCAGGATAAAGAATCTGAGTGTAATAGAATCCTGGAACTGAGGAAGACCTGGGTCATCTCACTGGGCTTTATAGCTGTTTCAAGAATGATGCTTTTTCCAGTTCTCACAGATCCCCACCTGGGCTCTACTGGATGTGTCCAGCCAGTCCTCTACCCCCAAGGCAGTCTACTGCATCTCCAGATGGCGAGGTGGGAAAGGTTTTACTGATTTGTCTCAAATGTTCCCACTGGTTTTGGTCTTGGTTCTGTTCCCTGGAACTACATAATGAGGCTGCTCCCTCTTGTCATAGGCCTGACCCCTCTAGAAAAGTCATCTGCAGCCAGGCTCAAGGACCATAATGTCCCATCCAATCTCCCTTTGCCCCTTCTCCAGCATGACCCTCCCACACAGGCCTTGATCTGCTTGAATCCCTCTTCCAGTGTGGTACCCTAGAGTGTGCTCAGTCAATCTGCTGGGACTGGGATCCCAGTAGCCCTGCCTGGACAGGAGAGCCTGTTCCAATTGCCCCCAGGCTACTCGGGGGCAGTTCACACCAAAACCCCAGCAAGGGTGCGTTGCAGTGGAGCCCAGCTGAGCCCTCAAGCTGCAGCTGCTGCTCCTGGGGCCCAGCCATCTCAACCCAGCACCCCAGCCTGCTGCCTCACCACGGGGGAGTTGCAGAGAGCTGTCTCCCGGCAGATTTCCTGAGGCAGAAGGCTTCCCCACCCCCAGCCCAGCCTCCAAGAGACACTCCACTGGTTGTGGCACATGGTAGGACCAGCTGAGCAGTGAGAGGAGGGGGAAGCCTGTCCATTTGTTAGAGGACTTTAGACTTGCTCTGTGGAGTGGCTAGATGAGCCACAGAATCATCGAGTGTAAGCTGGACAGGTCCTTCAAGAGCATCCAAGGCAGACCTTGCCTTTTAAAAACCTATAGGGGAACTGATGGCCTGAGAGAAGAAGGGACTTGGTCAAGGTCACAAAGCCAATTTGCAGCAGAGCTGGAAGGGGAACCCAGTTCTCCTAACTCCCAGTTTAGTGTCATTTCCAATTCTGCACAAAAGAAAGAGAGCCTTTAGGGAAGGCTGTGAGTCTGCACGCCCTGGACTCCCTCAGCCGGATTGACACATTTCTCCCAAGCAGCTCATAAAGGCACCTACATGGAGATAGTGGCTCAGCCCATGTCCCACCAACCCAAGGTGTCCCAAACAGACAGACTCCAGCACAGGATTGGAACTGAGTCAACGTGAGATCTATAGACTTCCCTTCCCGGCAGGGCTCTTTAAATGGGTGTTGTTTTTCTTGAAGGGTATTGAGGGGGTGGACTTTGAAGAACTAGCCAAGGGCCTAACCTCCATCTTTGCTCCCCCATCTTTGT
>NW_006207942.1:251665-251988 GCF_000334495.1 Tupaia belangeri chinensis
GAAAGAGGAGATGCCTGCACTCATATGGCCAGCCCAGTCTGGGGTGGCTACGGAAAGGGTGTCGCTGGATAAGAGAGATCCTGCTGCTCCTGGCAGACTGGGACAGGAGAGGAGGACATGGAATCGGGCATGGGCTGCTTACTTTATCAGCCGGACAAGTTGGAGAGAGATCGAGAGGGGAAGTGTGTGTGTGTGTGTGCGGGGGAGGGGGTCACGAACACACATTCCTTACTTTCTCTGGAGGGTTGTGGCCGGGCTGGTGCTGGTACTGGTGCTGTGGCCTCCGCCAGCGCCAGGGCTGGAGCTCCTGGATGCGCCACGGC
>NW_006207942.1:252073-252624 GCF_000334495.1 Tupaia belangeri chinensis
GGTCTCCCGCCCGCCACGCTCGCGACCCAGGGCTGGGTTCTCGTGGTGCAGGTGGCACTGGGCCACGTCGCGCTCGCGGGCTGTGTAACTGGTAGTGTCCTGGAGCGGGTAGGAGGTGTCCCGCTCCTTATCCCGATACACAGCCTCCCGGTTCTGGTAGGCGCCGTCCCGGTTCGAGTAGCCCACGTCCCGGGTCGCCTGGTGAAACTGGCTCTCTCGCAGCTCGCGGTGGTGGAACTGGGTCTCGCGCAGGTTCTGGTACTGGCTCTCGCGGCCCGGGCTATCCCGCGCGCCGTGGAGGTCCCGGTGCAGCTCCCCGCGGTGCAGCTGGCTCTCCTCCCTCAGGTCTCGGTTTTCCTGGGTGAGCTGGTCCAGCTGGCCCTCCAGCTCTTCGATGCGCCGACGCTGGGTCTCCAGCAGCTGTGCTGCTGGCTCTCGATGATGTTGTTCAGCTCCAGCAGGTACTCCACCGCCCGGTTGGGGCTTTCGGATCCCGGGCCGCCGGGGGGCCCTGACCCCGCCTCCATCCTGGCGGCCCAGAAGCAGGGGAA
>NW_006207942.1:253065-253720 GCF_000334495.1 Tupaia belangeri chinensis
ACCCAGGAACCCCGTCTCTGGCAGTTCCCAGATTCAGACAACCTTCAAACACCCTATCTCCTAGGTCTGACAATCCCAACCGGTGTTAAAATCGCCATCCCAGTCAATCCCTGGACCTCCAATTTAGGCGAACTCACTCCAGCCCCCATTGCGAGCAGTTCCCGGGTCTTCCATTCTAACCAGTCTCTGGCCCATCCCTTCATGCCAGCCAGTCCATGTCTCTCCAGCCTAGTCAGGCTGCTGCCCCCGCCATACCAGGCAGCCCTTCCACATATACAATACCACAGACGTCCTCCACATCCTTCCACTCCAACCAGCCCCTAAATTCTCCATCCAAGCTGGTGCCCAGACCCCTATCAGATCCAAACCCAGTACCCTCGATCTTAGCCAGTACGTGGTTCCTCCAATAAAGGCAGCCCCAGGATCTCTCATCCCAAGAAGCTCTGAGACTTTCCATCAAGGCCAGTCTTGGGACCAAAGCTCCAATCATCCTTCAACCCTTATTGCCTGTTCTCCTTTGGAAATGTTCTCCCCATTCACTCCATCATCTCCATCCATTGAAATTGTACCCATCCTTCAAGACTTAAATACTATCTTACTGAATCTAACCCTGATTTCCCCAGCCAGAGTGCTCTCTCACTCTCTCTCCTCTTGA
>NW_006207942.1:253750-279924 GCF_000334495.1 Tupaia belangeri chinensis
GACAAGTGGAACTCGACTTTATAGCACATTCATTTGCTTTCTTGTTCTATGTCCTCTGCCAGACTGAGATCCTCAAAGTCAGAAAGATGTCTTAATCTTTTTGAGTGGATTGGGTTAGAGGAGAAAGCATGAGTATCAGAGTCAAATAAAACTGTTGTAAATCCTGGGAACCAGCAGTTAGCGTAATGGCTATGTCGCTGGACTCTCACGTAGTCGACTGGTTCGTGTCCCAGACCCGGTGGCTTAAAACTCACACCGGGTGCGTGTGTGTGCGTGCCCAAGATCTCGAGAGAAGAATGGAGGAGAAGGGATTGCGGCGTGACCATCCCCCCTGGGGGGTGATTTCTCACTTTCTGTCTCTATTTCTCTCTCTGTCTGTCTGGCGAGTGCATGTGCCCTATAGCAAAAACCTCTCCAATAAATAAATAAATAAATAAATAAAAGGTTGTAAATCCCATCTTCTGGTTTTTTTTTGTTTGTTTGTTTTTTTGAGAGGTTTTTGCTCCTCCATTCTCCACTCAGAATCTTGGGTACGCCCGCACATGCTCCCGGCGTGAATTTAAGCCACCGGGTCCGGGACTCGAACCGCGGTCGACTACGTGGGAGTCCAATGACATAGCCATTACACTAACTGCTGGTCCCCCATCTTCTCTCTGAACTTCCGTTTTCCTACCAATAATATCTACCTCATAGGAATGGTCTTCAAAAAAAGCATGCAAAAACACCTTGCGCAGAAAAGACAATCCACAGAATGAAAGGGAATATTTGCAAATCATACATCTGATAAGGAACTTGTATCTAGAATATATAAAGAACCCTTCAGCTCACCAACAAAAAGACAACTCATTTTTCTTTCATGGACAAAGGATTTGAATACACATTTCTCCGAAGATATACAAATGGCCAATAAGCACATGAAAAGATGCTCAACATCATTACCCATCTGGCAAATGCAAAGCAAAGCCACAGCGAACTTTCTGGGCTACCCATAAGGTATTGTCCTGAGTTCTGTCATAACTTTAAGGGAAACTTTCACAATGTCCAGAGCCCTTGATGTCCTGCAGATGAAGGAGGAAGATGTCCTCAAAGTCCTTGCAGCAGGAACCCATTTACTGGGTCATCAGAAAGTCATGACACATTTTTGTATAGAAAAATACGTCATGACTTTTCCAGTGACCAAATAGATGGCATCAATCTTGACTTTCAAGTGAAAGGCATCTGCAAAAGGCAAAGGGATGACATCTGTATCATTAATCTGAAGAAGATCTGGAACGAAACTTCTGCCATTGTTATCATTGAAAACCTGGCTGGGGTTGGCAGGTGGGATGGTGGTTAAGGACCATGGACTCCCACATGGCCGACTGCGGTTTGGGTCCTGGACCTGGCGACTTGCTTTCTCATTTTCTCTCTCTCTCTCTGTCCCTCTTTGGTCAAATTTTAAAAATAAATAAATAAATGAATGATTAAAGTTTAATAAAATAATTTTTTTAATTCTTTAAAAAAAAGAATGCATTATTAACACACGCTAAAACATGGATGAATCTTTTTTTTTTTTTGAGAGGTTTTTTGCTATAAAGAGTGTGCACTCGCCAGAAAGTCAGAGAGAGACAGAGAGATGGAAAGTGAGAAATCACCCCCCGCCCAGGGGGGATGGCCATACTGCAATCTCTTCTCCTCCATTCCCCTCTTGGGATCTTGGACACACACACATATGTGCCTGGTGTGAGTTTAAGACACCAGGTCTGGGACTCGAGCTGTGGTCGACTCCATGAGAGTCCAGCGCCATTACACCAACTGCTGGTCCCAACATGGATGAATCTTGAAAGTATTATTCTTATGAGAGACTCCAGTCTCAAAAGACCACATACTGTATGGTGCATTTTATATGAAATTCATTAATAGGCAGATCTATGGAGACAGAAATTAGAGTAGTGGTTGCCGGGTCTGGGGTATGAGTAGGGGAAAAGGGAGAGATTGCTCATGGGTTTGGAGTTTTAGAGAAAGAAGATAAAATGTTCTAAAATTAGATTGTGGTGATAGTAGCACAACCCTGTTGAGACATTAAAAAACACTGAATTGTACATTTTTTTAAAAAATTGCCAGAGAGTGCACATGCTTGCCAGAAAGAGACAAGGAGAGGGAGAGAAAAAACTCCCCGATGGGTCGTTATTGTGTCATAATCCTTTGTCTTCCATGTCTCCATCCTGTATGGGTTTGGGGCATGCATGTACACACATGCCTGGAGTGTTTTTCAAGCCACTGGGGCCAGGAATTGAACCACTGTCAGGTATGTGGGATCTGTGTCCCTTAACCCTGGCTATGGGACCAGCCCTGAATTGTACCCTTTAAAGGGGTGAATTTTATGGTATGCGAATTTTATGTGGAAAAAGCTGGTTTTAAAAAAAAAAGTGTTGGAGGGAGCATCAGGATTTGGCGTAATGTCTATGTTGCTGGACTCCCATGTTGTCGACTGCAGCTTAAGTCCCAGTGTCTTAAACTCACGAGGGGCGCATGTGTGTGCATGCCCAAGATCCTGAGAGGAGAATGGAGGAGGAGGGGTCACGCACTGCTCTAGACACTGAGTTCATAGCAGTGAACAAATGAGAAAACGATGCCTAACTGCATTAGAGCTGACATTCTAGTCGGGGAGAGAGAATGACAAAAAATAAATAGAATATGTAGAGCATATTGGATGGTATAATGAGTTGAATAGTGTCCCCCAAAATTCATATCTACCCAGAAGCTGTGAGTGTGCCCTTATTTGGAAATAAGGGTCTATGCAGGTATAAGCAAGTTAAGAGGAGGTCATATTGGATTGGCATGAGTCCTAATCCAATGACTGGTATCTTTATAAGAATAGAGAAAATTAGACACAGCAATACATACATTATGGACTGGCTCCATAGCCTAGTGGTTAAGGGAGCTGGATCTCACATGGGATCCCACATGACTGACTACAGTTTGAATCTGAGCCCCAGCAACTTGAGAAATATGCCAAGCACATGTGTGTGCCTGCCCAAAATTCCAAAAGGAGGGAGAAATAGAAGAGAATGGATTGTGGGGTGACCACAACCCATGGGGCGGTGCTCTCTCCCACACCTTCTCTCTTTCTCTCTCTCTGGCAAGAGCACACACCTTCTGTCAATAAAAATATTAAAAAGAGGACCAATAGGTGGTATGGACATTAAGGCAGTGGATCCCTCAAGGCTGGTGGTGTGGTTCAAGTCTCAGACCTGGCGACTTGAAAATCATGGCAGGTGCACATGTGTGCATGCCCAAAGTCCTGAGAGGAGACTGGAGAAGAAGGGATTGGGATGACCATCTCCCCAGGGAGTGATTTCTTATTTTCCCTTTCTCTCTCTGTCTCTCTCAGGTGAGTGCATATGCCCGATAGCAAAAAGCTACCAAAAAAAAAAAAAAAGAAAAAGAAAAAGAAACACATGAGGAGAATGATGGAGGCAGAGATTGAAGTGAGGTGTCTACAAACCAAGGAATGCAAAGGATTACTGCAACCACCAGAAACTGGAAGAGGCAAGAAAAGATTCTTTCCTAGAGCCTTCAAAGGAATTGTGACCTTGCCAGCACTTTGATTTTGGACTTTCAGCCCATTAAGGCTGAGTGAGAATCAGTTTCTGTTGTTGTAAGCCACCTAGTCAGTGATACTTTGTTTTGGCAGCACTAGGACACTAATATTCAAGATTATAAGTTATTGGGAGAAATAAGAGTCAGTGAAGGATAAGGGAGAGCTCTCGGTGAATCAGATAGAGCCTGTGCTCTTAGAGAATCCCTGGTCTGGTTAGAGAGCCACAGCCATAAGTCAAAAACATAATGAACAAGACAGAATGTGTTAGAGTTTGAGACCCAAGGACAGGAGTGCTGAGAGGACTCTCTGGATGTGAAGTTATTTGAGCCAAGTTTAGGATTTCAACAGGTAGAAGTACTATAGATAAGCAAATCATGGTGAAGGGAACCACATGGCATGGGAAGAAAGGAATAGAGTCAGGAAAATGTGTGTGTTTAAGGAATTGCATGTAGTTTGGTCAAAGAGAGCATGAGAGGTGTGCATGTGTGCGTGTGTTATAAGGGATAGGAGATGAGAAGACAGCTTGGTTCTGCTTGGAGAAGACTCCAGTGCCAAACTAATGAATATGAACCTTCTCTTATAGGCAATGAAAAGTCATGGAAAGTTTTTGAGCAGGGCAAAGATATAGCTTGAGGAGAGGAGTCCCACGTGGATATTGTATGCACTAAATTTTTGCACACTGTAAATGAGTTTAGTTCATTGTTGTTCAGTACAAACTGACACTACCTTCTTTTCTTTCCTGCTGCCTCCCAGAGTGATTTCCCAGAAGCCTCAGTCCCTCGTGTGATTGCTCCAATTCCCCTTACTCTGAGGCCAGCTTTGCCAAGGAATGTGGAGCTAGAATAGGAAAGAGCTCTGCAAACCACATCTCGCCATGGCCAGTATCTAGTCAACAAGAATCATGCATCATGAAACCATTTCCTCAGATCCAAAGGTGACATCTATTCAAATTGTTTTTTCCTACTGGATTCTCATAGCTCTTCGGTAGACCTCCTCATAGACCTGTTAGCTGTCAGGCACGGGAT
This sequence comes from Tupaia belangeri chinensis, assembly GCF_000334495.1. NCBI lineage: Eukaryota > Metazoa > Chordata > Mammalia > Scandentia > Tupaiidae > Tupaia > Tupaia belangeri. The sequence continues at coordinate 258,359 of NW_006207942.1, forward strand.
GGGAAAATCAAAATTAAAAAAATAATGATTCATCCTTCCCTCAAAGAGTTTATAGCCCAGAATATTAGAGACAAAGGGACCTTAGAGATGAGCTCTTTTCCAGATGAGGACACCAGGGACCAAAGAGAAGTGATTTGTACATAATGGCCATGGTCAGTGACCACTAGGGTATAACTCTTGGGCTATTTCCTGAGGACTAGTGTTCTAAAGAGTCTTAAGATTACAGACTTTAGAAGACAAAAAGGTAGGAAATTGACCATCTGTGCAAAAAAAGTGAAGGGAAAAAATAAAAAGGTAAGGGAAGATTCTTTTCTCTGTGGGGATCCCTAAAGAGATAACAGTGCTTAAAACTGAGACAGCATTTAGCTAATTAATTAATTATCCTTCTGGCCCCCTTTCCCCTAGTGGGAGAAGGGTGAGATGTAACCAAAATACCTGTTGGTCTTAAACAGCTGCATAGAAAGCAGTCTTAATAGGCTAGTCTGAAGTTTTGGTTTAGGAAAAGATTTTCTCTCTGAAAATGATTCGTAAGCTTGATCCTGTCGAACATAAAACCATATAACCCAATGTGTTTCCAATTTTGTCCTAGCTGCCATAAAACGTTGAGCCAAATTCACAGTCCAATTATAATCCAGTTCATTTTAGGTACCTGGCAACATCCCTTCGTGCTTCCTTTACATGGTCTCTGGTCTGTTTTCTTCCATTTTTAATCCCTAATTTTCTTTCATGTTATAAACCGATGAGGCTCCTAATATCCTCTTTAATGTAGGCGAGATATAAATCTTACATAAACTAAACTATATTTACAGATGCTAAGGGGATTTGAAACAATGAAGAACATTTGAAGGAACAGATGATATTTGGCCTAGAGGAAAGCAGGCTTATGAGGACATGATTACTGTCTTCAAATATCCAATAGACTGTCAGGGGGGCAATGTAGTGGAATTATTCTGCTTAGGTCCAAAGGGCAGAGCCAGAAGCACTGGGTGAAAATTACAGGAACATCCCAGAGGGAAGAAACCTCTCACAGGCGAAGCTTAGAGATGATGGTGAATTCACTGTCATTAGAGGTCTTCGAATAGTGGCTGGACAGTGTCATTGGCAGGGTCTGTTGCATAGGCAATGTAAATGCTGATGGATGGGCTGGATAAGATTATTTTAAAGACCGTTTCCAGCACTGATATATGCAAAAACATAATCCTAGATGTAGAAAAGAAGATCAGAGGGGAGGGATAAGGTGGAGAGTGAGGACAGGAAAAAAAAAAAAGAAATAGATTCATCAAATGCTGGAAAATTCTAGCTAAAAGCAGTGAACCCTGACTACTCTTGAGGTACTTAAAGAATGAGGTCCAGCCAGATGGTATGGCAGTTAAGACAGCTAGATCTTACATGGCCAACTGTGTGGTTTAAGTCCTGGACCTAGCAGCTTGCAAAACACGCCAGGTGCATGTGCATGCATGCCCAAAATTCTGAGATTGGAGGAGAAGGGATTGTAGCATGATAATCCCACTTGGAAAGTGCTTTCTCATGTTCTCTCTCTCTGTGTCTTTGTCAATCTCTAGCAAGTGCATGTGCTCCATAGTGAAAAACAGAACCCAAGCCTGAATTTCCCCAATCATAGGCCATGTGACTCCTATGGAGGGAGGGTAAAAAAAAAAGGTCCCTACTTTTACCCACCCCCACCCTCCCACCACCTAACTGTCTATTAAACAAGGAAGAACAAGTCAAGACTGTTAGAGCTGGAAGGAACCTTAGAGATCATAATCTGAGCCCATCATTTTATTGATATAACCAAATAAACAGTGGCTTAGGGAGTAGAGGGACTTGTCTACTTGTTAGCTGTTTCTCCTGACCCCATGCTGCTTAAGCGCAGAGGCAATTCGGTTATCTTCTGACTCCCCAACCAGGCTTGGCCCTGGGTCCTTGTACATGGGGGTGCACAGTCAGCAGTTAGAAAATGAAACAGAATTGAATTGAGTTGCTCAGAAAATTGGAACTAGAAGCTGGACCTTATTTTTTAAAAATAATTATTTATTTCTTTAATCCCATTTGTTATTATAATTATTATTATCAATTTAACCAGACACACAGAGAGAGAGAAAAAGGGAAAATGAGAAGCAAGCCGCCAGATCGGGGACTCAAACCACAGTCGGTCATATGAGAATCCAGCACCTTTACCCACCACACTACCTGCTGGCCTCAAAGCTGAACCTTTTAATCCCTAGCCTATCATGCTTTCCATGACCAGATTTCATTCCATCCAATTTAACAAACTTATTGACATCTCTGCCTGGAGATATAGTAAGAGATGAAGGAGAGGCAGGCTGAGTCCTCAAGGAGCACACAGTTCCTCCTGGGAGCTAGGCTCTTCCCCTCTTAGGCTCTGCACACCTGCTGTTCTATTGGCATGGAAAGCTCTTTCTATTGCCTTTGCCTGCTTTCTCCCTAGTCATCCTTCAGTTTGTCAGTTCAAATGCCAAATCAGTGACACTTTCACTCCCAGATTAGGTAGATCCCTTTGATAAATCCTCTCAGTGAGTCCCTTTCCTTTTTTTGAATTTAGCAAGTTTGTAATTATATATTGATTTGTACAGTTCTTTGTTTGCTTACTTCCTGCCTCCTTCATTAGACTGCTCTACAAAGGCAGATACCCTGTTTTGCTCCCGGCTGTACACCGTGAGTCTGGCAAAAAGCCTGGTACATGGTAGGTAAGCAATAAGCAATCCATGTTGTTGAATGCATGAATCAACAACCTGATGGGGTATATAGATAGACAATTATACCTACAATCCAATGTAATAAGGGGTCTAAGGTAAAACAGAAATCCACTCTTTAGAAGGGGGAGACCGGCTCCTATATCAATGGAGCTGGCCTTGGCTGGCCTTATAGAGTGTGTACACTGCCAAAAACTCGAAGCATGGGGCGAACAGCATAGCCTTGCAAAAGTACCTGTTGTGTTCAAACAAAGCTACTTCTACTTCTCAGCATCTCTATTTCTCTAGTCCCCTGAAAAGCAGGCAGTTTTGCCACAGTGGGACTGGCTGAGCACCTGAGTGCTGCTCGGGGTTTGGGCACAATGGGCAATCAGATCACGGAGGGCTGGCAGAGCTAAAAGAGAGCTGCTGGGACCAGATCTCTGTTCCTCAGTATTCTTTCCAAGAGAAAGATCCAGAGAATTGATTAGGCCTTGAATGAGGGTACCTTTGGGGTAGGGCAAGATCTACTCCCAGGCATAAGAGAATGTTGCCCTCTAGTGGTAATAATAATGATGCTGTTCATGATAACAACTAATGGATGTTGCCCTTACTTGTGTGACCAACACTCCTGGTTTGCTTAGGGTTGTTTTAGCACTGACAGTCCCACATCCCAGGAAACCTCCGAGTCCCCAACAAAGTGGGACAATTGATCATCCTATCCGTTGATGCTGTTCAACACAGTTCACATATACATGATCTCATTAGATGGCTTACAATCCCCAAAGTCAGAACTCAGGATTCAGTCTACACAGATCTATAGAGATTTAAAGATCCAGCCTATTTTCCAGATGAGGAAACAAAACCCAAGAGAATAGAAGGAACTTCCTTATTCAATATCAAATTACAAATTGATGACAGAACCAGAATTCAAATCTGGGTATCCAGCCACACAGCTCTGTGCCCTTTGGCTCTGCCTGGCATACCCTTAGCTACTTTGTCAGTTTGTCTAGGTCCTTCATCCTCCAGAAAGCCTTCCCTAAACTACTAAAATCTTTTTAAAATTATTTATTTAATTAAATTAATTAATTAATTAATTTATTATTTTAAAATTTGCTATAGGGCATGTGCAGTAACTAAAGTCAAAGAGGGAGAGAGTGGAAATGAGAAAGCAAGCTGCCAGGTATGGGACTTGAACTGCAGTCAACCATGTGGGAGTTCAGTGTCTTAACCACCATGCTATTTGCTGGCCCCACTACTTACATCTTAATCCTTTCAGAAAGACTTCCCTTCTGAAAGCCTGAAACATGCATATGGGGCTTAGCACGTGCTACAGGTACTATTTTTTATCTTTTAAATGTACAGCTACAAAAAGAGAAGCTTCTCAGGCCCAGTCCCAAACCCCAGAGATGGTGAGGAGGAGAGCAGCCTCTGGCAAGAATCTTAGGTTTGCCCCTAGTTTGTCCAGGGCCCTGAGGAAAGGTCATTGGCACTAAAGAGCAAGGGGAAAGGCTGAGGGAGGCATTTGCAACCATCAGGTAGGATGGATTTTAAGAGCCAAGAGCTGAGGAGAGGTGAAAAGACATTCCTGCAGCCTCAGGAGCAAAGGATAGAGAACAAGAGATTTCCTTGTCCCTTTCACAAACACTGATCATTATAGGTCCTAGTTTTCTTGCTGCCTAAATTGCAGGGTCCTTCTCTGCTCCCCTGGTCCCTAACAAGGACCCCTCAAATCAGCTCTTGCCTCTCTCCTCCACTGAGACAAATTTGCAAACTCCCACATCTCTGTGGAAACGGCAGAGAGCAGGAGAGAAGAAAAAAGGAGAAAATCCACCCACATGCCAACAAACTGGAAAAAAAATAACCCAGGCCTTGTCTCACTCAGCTGTTGGCTTGCTGCTCCCTCCCACTGTGGCGGCTGCTCCTGCCTCCTGGACAGGGCCCTGGCTCTATTCCACTCCCTTCCCTGTTCTGAGCTGGCTTTTACTAATGCCCCTTGCCCCACTCCTGCCCCAGCTACTATGGAATAAGGGATCCCAGATTCCAGGGCTAGGAAAGCTGGAAGAGAGGACTGAAAGAGTCACCAAATACCTATGGCTGATCATAGACCCTCTACTCAGCACTGTCCCCCAGACCATTCAAGGGAAACTCCTCTCATCCCAGAGTAATATGTCAGGGAGATCGGGTCCATAAGCTTGCCTCCTGCATTGCTTCTTCTCTCCACCTCCCCCTTTCCTGCTGCCTCTTTCCACCATTTTCAAGCTCAGCTTACAATCTAACTCCATTTTCATCTTTTTTGTACCCTTGCCTTTCTTCACCTTTTGCCCCAGTTCTGGGCACCATATTTAAAAAACAAAATAAAACAAAGTGTGTTGCTAAAAGAAAGGACAGTTCCTCTATTAGGGACTGTCGAGGTGGTAGAGATGCTCAGCCTGTAAGAAGGAGGATATGGACTCACAGAAGCATGGAAGGCTAAAACCACAAGGAACTTTCAGATAACTTTGTTTTACAGATGGGATTATTGAGACCTAGAGAGAGAAGCAGACCCGGGGCTGTAATACAAAAGAGGGGACAGTTTTGTTCTGTGGGCATCCAGGAAACAGAAGGAGGACCAGTGAGCAAAACATATAAGAAAGTAGATTTAGGGGACCAGCCTGTGGTGTGGTTGTTGAGGCAGCTGGATCTCACATGGTCGACTGCATGGTTCAAGTCCCAGACCTCGTTGGAAAACACACTAGGCACATGTGCATTCATGCTCAAAGTCCTGAAAGTAGGGAGAAACAGAGGAGAGGGGATTGTAGCACAACCATCCTCCATGGGTGGTATGGGGGGTGCTTTCTCACTTTCCCTCTCTCTCTGGCAAGTGCATGCATCCTCTGACAATTTTTTTTTTAAAAGAAAGGGAGTGACAGACACAAATAACTAAGCAAATATGTAAACTAGATCATTTTAAAAAGTCAAAAGTCTGGGGCCAGCAGGTGGCATGGTGGTTAAGGTTCTGGATTCCCACATGGTTGACTGCAGTTTGAGTCCCAGACCTGGCAACTTGAAAATCACACTGGACACATATGCATGAGTACCCAAAATCCCAGAAGAATGGAGGAGAAGGGATTGTGACATGATTATTTACACCCCAGAGGTGTTTTCTCACTTTCTCTCTCTTTGTCTCTCTGTCTCCCAGTGAGTGCACACCTTAAAAAAACCTTAAAATAAGAAAATATTTGAAAAGAGCAGTTCAAAGGTAGTGTGATGTGATGATGATGGAGACTAAGATTAAATCAATTAGTAGATTAATTAATAGATAATTAACAAAGGTGAGAATTGAGGTAAGCTCAAATGACAAGAAGAAACCAATCAAAGGCATGGTGTCCCAAACGAAGTGAAACACAAAGGCGAAGGTCCTTGGACAGGAATAAGCTTGTTGTATTCAAGGGACATCAGAAAGAAGTCTGACTGGAGAGAGAAAGAGAGAAGACCAATACTATGAGGTACAAAAGAAGTTCTGGAACAAGATTGTATAGGGTCCATGTCATGAAAGGAATGTAGATTTTATTTTAGGTACAATGAAAAGCCATTGGAGGGTTCTGAGCCAAAAATGGCATGATCTGATAAATAATGACTCTCTCTGAGAATGAATGAATAATGAGTCTGTGTGGAGAATGAATTATGGTGGGGGCAAAAGTGGGAAAGGGAGGCCAGCTAGGATGCCAGTCATGAGACGAGTTAGCTGGTCTGGGCAAGAGACCATGCTGTCTTGGGCTAGGATAGTGATGGAAGAGAAAGATAAATGGACAAATTGGAAATATATTTTTAAGTGCTATCCATCAACTTGATATAATTGACATTTTTAGATACTTCATCCAACAACAGCAAAATACACATTGTTTTCTTTCTTTTCTTTCTTTCTTTTCTTCTTTCTTTCTTTCTCTTTTTAAGTTTGGCTACAGAGCTCATGTGCTTGCTGGAGAGAAGCAAAGACAGAGAGAAAGTGAGAAAGCACTCCCTTGGGGGATGGCTATGCCACAATCCCTTCTCCCCCATCCTTCTCTCATGAGTTTTGAGCATGCACATACATGTGCCTCACATGTGTTTTTTTTTCTTTTTAGGTTTTTACCATAGGACATGTGTGCTAGCCAAAGAGAAAGAGAGAGAGACAGAGAGAAAGAAAGTGAGAAATAATCCCCCAGTGAGGACGGGCACACTGCAATCCCTTCTCCTCTAGTCTCCTCTTGGGATTTTGGGCATGCACACACACATGCACTGCGTGATTTTCAAGGTGCTGGGTCCAAGACTCGAATTGTAGTCAGTCATGTGGAAGTCTAGTGTGCCTTAACTACCATGCCACCTGCTTGCCCCATCCCAGTATATATTTTTTAAGAATTTATTTATTTATTTATTATTTCACTTGAGTTTTGCCAGAGAAAGAAAGAGAGGGAGGGAGAGAGAGAGAGAGAGAGTGAGAAAGCAAGCCTCCAGGTCCAGGACTCAAACTGTGGTCAACCATGTGGGAATTCCAGTGCCTTAACCACCATGCCACCTGCTGGCCCCCAGCATATTTTTAAAGTCACTGGGTCCAGGACTCTCACTGCACAGTTAGCCATGTGGGATTCAGTTGCTTCAACCACCATACCACCAGCTGGCCTCAGAATACACATTCTTCTCCAGTGGCCAGCAGTGACATGGTGATTAAGGTGCTGGATTCCCACATGGCCAACTGCAGTTTGAGTCCCGGACCTGGAACTTGGTTTCTCACTTTCCTTCTCTTTTTTTTCTCTCTCTTTATGTCTCTGGTCAAATTAAAAAATAATAAATAAAATGAAATAAAATAATTCTTTGTTTTAAACAATGATTTATTTATTTATTTTTTTAAATTCATTCACTTATTTGAATTTGACCAGAGAGGCACACACACACACACAGAGAAGGAAAGTGAGAAAGCAAGCCACCAGGTCTGGGACTCAAACTGTGGTTGGCTATCTGGGAGTGTCCAGTGCCTTAACCACCATTGTGCCTAAAACAATTCTTTTAAAAAGTACACATTCTTCTCCAGCTTGCATGGAATAGTCACTAAAGTAGACTGTATTTTGGGTTATAAAACACAACTTAACAAATTAAAAATAATAGAAATCATTCAAAGTGTGCTTTCAGACTACAATGAAATTAAAATTGAAATCAATAACTGAAAGATTGCTGAGAAATCCCCAAATATTTGGAAATTAAACAACATACTTCTAAACAAAGAAGTCTCAAGATGAATTTTTTAAAGAATTATTTATTTTATTCTTTTTAAAAAATTATTTTATTTAACAAATTAAAAATAATAGAAATCATTCAAAGTGTGCTTTCAGACTACAATGAAATTAAAATTGAAATCAATAACTGAAAGATTGCTGAGAAATCCCCAAATATTTGGAAATTAAACAACATACTTCTAAACAAAGAAGTCTCAAGATGAATTTTTTAAAGAATTATTTATTTTATTCTTTTTAAAAAATTATTTTATTTAACTTTATTTATTATTATTATCATTATTATTTTCCAGTTTGATCAGAGAGAGACAGAGAGAGAGAGGAAGTGAGAAAGCAAGCCACCAGGTCCAAGACTTGAAACGTGGTTGGCCATGTGGGAGTCCAGCGCCTTTAACCACCATGCCGCTTGCTGGCCCCAAGAATTATTTATTTTATTCTATTTATTATTATTATTATTACTATTATTTTGGAGAGGTTTTTACTATAGGGCACGTGCACTCACCAGACAGACAGAGACAGACAGAGAGATAGAAAGCGAGAAATCACCCCCCCAGGGGGGATCGTCACGCCACCGCAATCCCTTCTCCTCCATTCTCCTCTTGGGATCTTGGCCACGCACACACACGTGCCCGGCATGAGTTTAAGCCACTGGGTCCGGGACTTGAACCGTGGTCGACTACGTGAGAGTCCAGTGACGTAGCCATTATGCTAACTGCTGGTCCCTTTATTATTATTTTTTAAGGGCATGTGTGCTCAACAGAGAGAAAGAGAGAGAGAGGGAAAGGGAAAGTGAGAAAGCTGCCAGGTTGAGGACTCGAACTTAGTTGGTCATGTGGGAGTCCAGCATCATAATCACCATGACACCTGCTGGCCCCCTTAAAGGGTATTGAAAAATATTTCAAATTAGTTGAAAATGAAAATACAACTTATCAAAATATGTGGGATTATAGGAAATAACACACAATCTACAAACAAAACAAAACAAAAATTCCTGAACCAAATAAGAGAGTATAGCAGGGTCACAGGATACAAGATCAATACACAAAAAACAAATGCTTGGGGGCCAGCAGGTGGCATGATGGTTAAGGCACTAGACTCTCAGATGGCTGGACCCAATGGTTTGAAACTCACATTGTGCACGTGTGTGTGCCTACTCCAAATCCTGAGGCAAATGGAGGAGAAGGGGCTGTGGCATGCCTAACCCTCCTGGGGAGTGATTTCTCACTTTCCCTCTCTCTGTTTCTCTGTCTCTCTTCAGCTAGTGCAGGTGCCCTATGGGAAAAAATCTAAAAACAAATAAATAAATAAATTATCAATTGGTTTCCTAAATATGTATAGAATGTAAATGTGAACTACAAAACACTGATGAAAGAAATCAAGGAAGATCTAAAAGAAGGGAGAGCTATTAAATGTTCATGAACAAGGAGGCTCAATATTATTCGTCTGTTAATTCTTCTTAGCTTAATGTATAGATTCAACATCATTTCACTCAAAACCCAGCAAGCTATACTGTAGACATAGACAAAAAATTCTAAAATTTACATGGACAAACAATACACCTAGTATAGGGACCAGCAGTTAGCGTAATGGCTATGTCGCTGGACTCCCACGTAGTCAACCGCGGTTCGCGTCCCAGACCCGGTGGCTTAAAACTCACACCGGGCGCGTGTGCATGAGTGCCCAAGATCCCGAGAGGAGAATGGAGGAGAAGGGATTGTGGCATGACCATCCCCCCTGGGGGGTGATTTCTCGCTTTCTGTCTCTATGTCTTTCTCTGTCTGTCTGGCGAGCACACACGCCCTGTAGCAAAAACCTCTCCAATAAATAAATAAATAAATAAATGAATAAATCTCACACCAGGCACGTGTGTGTGCGTGCCCAAGATCCCAAGAGGAGAATGGAGGAGAAGGGACTGCGGCATGGCCATCCCCCCCTGGGGGGTGATTTCTCGTTTTCTGCCTCTCGGTCTCTTTATCTTTCTGATGAGCGCACGCGCACTATAGCAAAAACCTCTCAAAAAAAAAAAACACCTAGTATAAACAAAACAATACCAAAGAAGAACAAAGTTGGAAGATTCACACTACCTTTTATCAAGATAGCTCCAATACTTTAAAGCTACAGTATACAAGACAGTGTAGTGTTAAAGAAAGAATGCACACAAAGATTAATAGAACATAATGGAATATATTTTGAGGTAAAGCCAACAGAACATGTGGAAATACAAGTTGAGGAAAAGTAAGGAATCATGAGCAATTTGTAAGACCCAATTACAATGTCATGTGCTGCTAAGACACTGTGATCCTCAGGCTGGGATCACATGGAAGGCCCAAGCTCAATACTCTATCCAAGTTAAAGGCCAGGCATGGTGATGTGTGCCTGTAATCCCAGCAACGAAGGAGGTTGAGGCAGAAGAATCATGAGCTCAAAGCTGTGGTCAACATAGAAAAACTCCATCTGAAAGAACTGGATGTGGTAGCACACTGAGGCAAAAGAATCATGACCATGATAAGATCCTATATATATATATTTTTAGTTTCCTATAGGTTGTGTGCACTCACTAGCAAGAGAGAGAGAGAGAGAGAGAGAGAGCGAGAGCGAGAGAGAGAAAGTTAGAGAGAGAAAGTGAGAAATCAACCCCCAGGGATGATGACCACTCCAGAATCCCTTCCCTTCTCCTTCATTTTCCTCTCAGGACTTTGGGCAATCACATATATGCCCAGTGCATTTTTTAAGCCACAGAGTCTGGGACTCGAACCGTGCAGTCAGTCAAGTGGGATCTAGCTGCCCAAACCTCCACGCTACCTGATAGCCTCAACCAAATCTTAAAAGATAAATAAATCTGTCAAAAAAAAAATGGGAGAACAATTGGGTTACAGAACTTTAAATTCTCTTCCAATTTTTAAGTAAGTTTTTTTTTTTGAGAGGTTTTTGCTATAGGGTGTGTGCACTCGCCAGAAAGACAGAGAGAGACAGAGAGACAGAAAGCGAGAAATCACCCCCCTCCCCCCACGGGGATGGCCACCCCGCAATCCGTTCTCCTCCATTCTCCTCTCAGGATCTTAGGCATGCACGCACACATACCTGGTGTGAGTGTAAGCCACCAGGTCCGGGACTTGAACCGCAGTCAACTACATGGGAGTCCAATGACATAGCCATTATGCCAACTGCTGGTCCCTCAACCTTTAAGTTTCAATCAGAGATTGTGATATCTATGATTTTTTGACTTGTCCCACATATTTCTCCTAACCCACTTTAGCTATTCTTTGGGCTGGAGTCTCTCTACTTGCTGACCCCACACTTCCTTGCTCAGGTCCCCCACTCCACTTTCTTCTTTTATTGAGGAGGTTTTGGGAACTCTAGTCTTGGTTTTAAGAGGCTTCAAGGTTCCCGTGTCAAATATCCTATTACCCTGTAATTAGTGTGTTAATGAAGAAGGAGACAGAAGCTGGGAAGGGAAAGAAAAAAAGTGAAAGAGAAAAGAAGATGAAAAAAGAGATGGGAGGAGGGAGCAAAAGGAAAAGGGAATAAATGATCTGTTGGTATAAGAGGGTGGAGAGAAAGGCCACAGTGATACATAGGAGACCACTGAGATAGAGTGCATCTGGCACTGCTAGCCTCAGCCCAAGACCTCAGCACATCCCTTCCTTATTTGTGACTGTGAGAGAGTAGAGAGGCTGTTATAGGGAGAAATAATCCTCCATAGTGACTACATCTGGTCAGAGTGGGAGGGTGGATGAAGAGAAGTGGAAAGACTTAGAGAAATGATTCTTAACTTTTTTGTTGAGTCACAGACCTGCCTGAGAATACAATAAAAGCTATGGCTTGCACACTCTCCCCAGAAAAATGCTAATATACATAGCCATACCAAATTTTGTCTCCAGTTTGGCATGTTCATGGATGCTCTGAAATCATCCAGGGTTCATGAACCCCTGTGTAGATTCTCTGAATTAGAAAATATTAAGGAGATAAAAAAAATCAACCTAATTAGTGAATAGATTGTATATGATATTAAGAGAGTGAGTCAAAGATGAAACCTGGGTTTATGGCTGAGGTAACTGGGTGTATAATAAAGCCATTTGCTGAGAGAACATCCGAAAGGAACAGGGTTTTTTGGGGGGGAGGGTACTCAATTCAGTTTGGGGCCTGCTGAGTTTTAAGTGTCTGTGGGATATCCAAGGAGAGGTATCCAGGAAACAGTTGGACACATAGATCTAGAGTTCAGGGGAAAAAATGTAGGCTGGAGCTGTAGAGTTGGGAGCCATCAGCATGTACATGGTTATTAAAACGTATGAATGGGTGAGATTGCTCACTAAGACTGTACAGAGTAGGAGACTAAATGTACAAATGGACAATGGCCCATTCTAGAACTAAACAGTAGTACAGCAGTAAAACCCAATCCTCTGCTAAGTTGACCTACCTGGGAAGGTTTCGGGTTTGTACCCAGACATCTCCATGAATACTCTAGGCACATGTGTACCCCATGACCCAGGGTTGGCTGAGGGGGTGGATCATGTGTCAAGACTTCATTGAGGGCACTGTCTCTTTATCTCTCTCTTTCTGAAGAAATAAATCAATAATTTTTTTAAAATTTATTTTTAGGTTTATCAATTTATTCATGAAAGAGAGCCAAAGAGACAGTAGCCACAACAGGGTCTTCACACCATCATCTACCCCCAGTCTTAGCTGGCTCAGATCATAAGAATGTACACATGTGTACCCAGTGTGCTCAGGGAGGCCTCCAGACTTGAACTGTGCTACCTCTTGGCCTCTAAGATTTTTTTTTTTTTGAGAGATTTTCACTGTAGGGCGCGTGCGCTCGCCAGACAGACAGAGAGAGACATAGAGACAGAAAGCGAGAAATCACCCCCCAGGGGGGATGGTCACGCCACAATCCCTTCTCCTCCATTCTCCTCTCGGGATCTTGGGCACGCACGCACACGCGCCCGGTGTGAGTTTTAAGCCACCGGGTCCGGGACACGAACCGCGGTCGACTATGTGGGAGTCCAGCGACATAGCCATTACACTAACTGCTGGTTCCCTTGGCCTCTAAGATTTTAAAACATAGAGCTCTGACCCACAACCTACAGCAATCTGCCTTTTTCATTTACAATGAACAGCTCAGGAAGTGAGCCGCTGTAAGTTAAACTTGTAGGAAACCAGATTGCTATTTCTACTGAAAATCCGAAACTAAACAATAACTTCTGTAACAATCATCTCCAAATGGCTAGGATTTGATGGGTAACTGACAGGTTCCCTAATTTTTATCCCTGCTTCCAACTTAGGCACAAGCAGAGAAAGCCAAATATGCACCCCAAACCAATCACATAAGATGCCTTGTTTCTATTGTAGTTAGCTACCTACAGCTTCCCCATGCCAATAGCTTTCAATCAGGGCACACCTGAAGCCTTCTCTTTTTTCCACTGTAAAGCTTTCCCACTGCTTTGCCTGCCTTTGAGTCTCTGCCAGAACTGAAGTGATGATAGCCAATTCCCTTGCTATAGCAAGCTCTGAATAGTCTTTGATTTTCTTATTTGTTGGTCTTTGTATATTTCCACAAGAATGAGAAGAAAAAGGCTATGCTAGACATAGTTTTATGAACACCAGCATTTCAGAAAATGACAGAGGAAGAGGTGCCCACAGAAGGGACTGAGAAATAGTGGCCAAAGAGTAAAGAGTAAAACCAGGAGAGTATGAAGTCATAGAAACCAAAAACAAATCATGTTCCAAATAGAGGTAGAAGACATCAGTGACAGATATTATATAAAATGAGTTCTGAAAATCATGCACAGATTTAGCAACAAGATCACTGGTATAGTCTTGCAGAGAGAAGTTTCCAAGGAGTAGCGGCAGTGGGAGAAAAAATACAATAGACCAGGGGTCCTCAACCCCTGGGATGCAGACCAGTGCCAGTCCATGGCCTGTTGGGAGTTAGGCCACAGATCAGTACTGGCCTGACGTGCTGTGGAGCAGGGGGTGGGTAGTAGGTTAGTGAGCAAGGCTTCCTTTGTGTTTGCAGCCACTCCCCATTACTTGCTTTGCTGCCTGGGCTCTGCATCCTGTCAGATCAGCAGTGGCACTGGATTCTCATGAGAATATAACTCCTACTGTTGCGTGGTCATTTTATTGTAATTGCAATGTGGCAGGGTGGAAATGGGGTGCATGGTAGATGAAGTGCACTTGGGTCATCCAAGGGACCAACCCTCCCCACTTCACTCCCTTCTGTGGAGGGATTGTCTCCCACAAGGCTGGTCCCTGATACCAGAAGGATTAGGGACCACTGCAATAGACTAAGAGGTGATGGGAGGAGGGGGAGATTAAAAAAGAAAAAAGTGAACAAAAGGTGAGGAAATAGGACAGAAGTATACACCCATATTCATGCAGGACTATTCACAACAGCCAAAAGGTGGAAACAACCCACATATCCATCAGATGATGAATGGATAAACAAAATGTGGTCTATACATTGGAATATTAAGGGACTGAAGTACTGACATGTTATGATATGAATGAATCTTGAAAACATTATGCTAAGTGAAAGAAACTAGACATAACAGGCCATAGATTGTATGATTCCACTTAAGTGAAATGTCCAGAAAAGGTAAATGTATGCAGACAGAAAGCAGATTAGCGACTACTGTGGGCGCAGGATAGGGGGGGAATGGGAGGTGACTACTTTTGAGTAGAAGGCTTCCTTTTGGAGTGATGGAACTGTTTTGGAACTAAATGGAGGTGATGGTTGCACATTATATACACACTAAATCTCGCTGAAATGTATATTTTTAAATGGTTACTTTTAAGTTAATTTTACCTCAATTAAAAACATCATTGCCCCCATTCCTTATACAGTTAAACATAGGGGCCAGCAGGTGGCATGGTTGTTGAAGCACTGAACTCCCACAGGGCCAACCAAGGTTTGAGTCCCAGACCTGGTAGCTTGCTTTCTCACTTTCCTTCCCTCTCTCTCTCTCTCCCTCTCTCCATATCTCTCTCTGGTCAGATTTAAAAATAATAATAAGTTTAAAATTGTTTTTAAAAGTTAAACATAAATTTGGTATATGATCCAGCAATTCCACTCCCAAAAAGAATGAAAACATGTAAATGCAGATGTTCATAGAAGTATTCACAATAGCTGAAAGGTGGAAACAACCCAAATACCAACTGGTGGATGCATAAACAAAGTGTTTATGTATATATACTATTTGCAATAAAAAAGCTGGAATACTGATGACATACCCTAGCATGTATGAGCCTCAAAAATATTGTGCTCAGTGAAAGAGGCCATACATACCCAAGAAAACCCCATATGATTCTATTTATATGAATTTTCCAAAAAATGTAAATCTATAGAGATACGAAGTAGATTAGTGGTTGCCTAACGCTGATGTGATGGTAGGGATAGAGAGTGACTGCTAACAGCCATGAGGGACCTTTTGAGAAAGATGGAAATGTTCTACAAATGGACTGTGACTGGGACCAGTGGTGGCACAGTGATAACGCAACTGGAGCCACACGTGAAAGGCCCTGGATTTGCATCCTGCACTGCCTGGAGTAGACTATGCGCATGCCATGTCCCGGGTCAGTCAAAACTGGAAGTGGTTCACAGTATGAAGAGGCTGTTGGAAGTGCCTCTCTCTCTTTCTCTCTTTTAATAAATAAGCTTCAAAATAATAGTTTTAAAAATGTGTTTAGGGACCAGCAGATGGCGTAATAGTTACGTCACTGGAGTCCCACATAGTCGACCGTGGTTCAAGTCCCAGACCCAGCAGCTTAAAACTCATGCCAGGTGCATGTGCACCCAAGATCCTGAGAGGAGAATGGAGGACAAGGAATTACAGCATGGCCATCCCCCCTGGGGGGTGATTTCTTGCTTTCTGTTTCTCTGTCTCTCCGGCAAACGCACACGCCTTATAGCAAAAATCTCTCCAAAAAAAAGAAAAAAAATTATTTAAGTGGATTGTAGGGCCTAGCCCATGGCTTAGTGGTTAAGGGAGCCAGATCCCACATCACCAATGATGCAATTCAAATCCTAGCCCCAGCAGCTTGAAGAGCATTCTGGGTGCATGTTTCTGCATGTCCAAAATCCTGGCAAGAAGGAGAAATGGAAGAGAAGTGATTGCAGGGTAATCACACTCCAGTGTGGAATGCTTTCTTCGTTTCCCTCTCTCTTTTCTTTGTCTCCCTGTCTGTCTCTGGTGAGTGCATGTGCCCTCTGACAACTAAAAAAAAAAAAAAAAAGGTGGAGTGTGGGGATGGTTTTAAAACTGTGAATATGTTAAAAATCACTGAACTGTTTCTTCCACTATGCAGAAGTTTTTTAATCCAATGTAATCCCACTTGTCTATTTTGGGGATTATTGCCTGTGCTTTGGAGGTCTTGTTCAAGAAGTCTTTGCCTACTCCTATGTCTCTAAGAGTTTCCCCTGTGTTTTCCACCAGTAGTTTGAGGTGTTAGGTTTAGATCTTTGATCCATTTTGAGTTGATTTTTGTTAATAGTGAGAGATACAGACCCAGTTTCAAATTCATATTTTTTCAGCACCGTTTGCTTAAAAGGTTTTCCTTTCCCCACTGGATTGACTGGTGTCCTTTGTCAAAAATCAGTTGACTGGGACCAGCAGGTGGCATGGCGGTTCAGGCACTGGACACTCCCACATGGCCGACCACAGTTTGAGTCCTGGACCTGGTGGCTAGCTTTCTCACTTCCTCTCTCTCTCTCTGTGTCTCTCTCTGATCGAATTAAAATAAATGAATAAATAAAATTAAATAAATAAAAAAATCAGTTGACTGTATGTTTTGGGGTTTATTTCTAGGGTCTCTGTTCTGTTCCATTGGTCTACATGCCTGTTTTTGTGCCAGTACCATGCTGTTTTGATGATCACAGCTTTGAGAAATGGTAGAGGGTGACAGGGAGGGAATTGAGGGGAAAAAGAAAGAAGCAAAATATTTAAGAAACCCAAAATGGAAAGAAATCTGTTGATCATAATGTTTATAGTAATGTCTTTGATGGGACCAATATGCAGTGTATTCATGATGGGAAAATCTATTTGGTATGCTATAATGATACACAGTGATTAAATGTATAAAATTTTTAAAAATTCACCAAAATATATACTTAAAGTAGGTAAATTTTATGCTATGTAATATACTTCAGTAAAACTATTTAAAAAAAATAATAGCAGGGGGCCAGCTGGTAGTGTGGTGGTTAAGGCAGCTAGATCCCACATAGCCGACTGTGCAGTTGGAGCCTGGGACACAGTGACTTGGAAAACACACTTGGTGCATGTACATGTATGCCCAAAATCCCAAGAGGAGAATGGAGAAGGGATTGCAGTGTGGCCATCCCCCTTGGGGAGTAATTTTTCTCTTTCTTTCTCTCTCTCTCTGTCTCTCTCCAGCGAGTGCATGCACCGTATAGCAAATTAAAACAAAAAAATAAAAACATCAGTAGTGCCAGCTCCATGATTTGGTGGTGAAGGGAGCAATTTCTCATATAGCTAACTGTGGTTCGAGTCCTGGACACAACAGCTTGAAAAACACATTGAGCACATGTGTGTACATGTCCAAAATCTCAACAGGATAAAGAAAAGGAGGAGAAAGGATTGTGGCATGACCACACTCCATTGAGGGATGTTGTCTCCCTCTCCCTCTCTCTGTCTCTCTGTCAAGTGAACGTGCCCTCTGGCAAAATTAAAACCAACAGCAACAACAAAAACATTGCCCCAGGGCCAGTTGGTGGTGTGGCGGTTAAAGTGGCTGAATCCCACATGGCCAACTGCATGATTTGAGTCCCAGACATGGCAGCTTGAAAAAAACACAGGGCACATGTGTGTGCATTCCCCAAATCCCTAACAGGAGAATAGAAGAGAAGGTATTGCATCAGGGCCATACCCCCTGGGGGGTGCTTTCTTAACTTATCTTTCTCTCTCTGTCACTCTTGTTGGTGAGCACATGCACCCTGTAGCAAAATTTTTAAAAAATTGCATCAGTGCCTTATTACTCTCTAGCTTCTGCCCTATTTCTCTCCTCCTTATCATGGGCAAACAGCTTGGGAATTTCTTTTGCACTCCTGTCCATACTTCTTCATATTTTGTTCACTTCTTTTCTTTTTTAATCTCCCCCCTACTTTGGTAATTTTTTAACCCATTACTTTTTGCCTCCCACCAGTCTATAGAAACAGCTCTCTGCAAGACTTTATCAGTGATCTTGTTGCTAAATCCGCTAGGTGGTTTTCAGACCTTATTTTGTGTAATATTTGGCACCATTGACCAACCACTCCTTCCATTTAGAACATGACTTGCTTTTGGTTTCTATGACACCACACTCTTCTGATTTTACTCTTTACTCTTTGGCCATTACTTCTCAGGGTTTGTTTGTTTGTTTGTTTGTTTTTTGGAGAGTTATTTGCTTTAGGGTGCTCGCCAGAAAGACAGAGAGAGACAGAGAGACAGAAAGCAAGAAATCACCCCCAGGGTGGATGGCCACGCCACAATCCCTTCTCCTGCCTTCTCCTCTCGGGATCTTGGGCACGCACGCACATGCGCCCAGCGTGAGTTTAAGCCACCAGGTCCGAGACTTGAACCACGGTCGACTACATTGGAGTCCAGCAACATAGCCATTACACTAACTGCTGGTCCCACTTCTCAGTCCTTTTGTGAGTCTCTCCTCCTCTAGAGCCTTTGTACCTTGCTGGTGTGAATGTAAAATGGTGAAGACATTGTTGCAAGCAGTTTGGTGCTTACTCAAAAATGGTAAACATAGTTTTCATGTGACCTAGCAATTCTACTCTCAGAAACATACTCAAGAATTGGAAAATGTTGGGAACCAGCAGTTAGCATAATGGCTATGTCGCTGGACTCCCACGTAGTCGACCACAGTTCATGTTCCAGACCTGGTGGCTTAAAACTCACGCTGGGCGCGTGTGCATGCGTGCCCAAGATCCCGAGAGGAGAATGGAGGAGAAGGCATTGTGGCGTGACCATCCCCCCTGGGGGGTGATTTCTCGCTTTCTGTCTTTATGTCTCTGTCTGGCTGGCTGGCTAGCGCATGCGCCCTATAGCAAAAAACCTCTAAAAAAAAAAAAGAATTGGAAAATGTTATTCAAACAAATACAAGTACACAAATGTTCATAATAGTGCTCTGCACAAATGTTCCAGTTTTTCACTTTGACAACATTTATTTTCCCTTTCTTAAAATATATAGCCATTCTGGGGCCAGCAAATGGCATAATGGTTACGTTGCTGAACTCTCATGTAGTCGAATATGATTTGAGTCCCATACCTGGTGATTTCAAACTCACACTGAGCTCATGGGCGTGTGTGCCCCAAATCTGAAGAGTAGAATGGAGAAGAAGGGATTGTGGTATGGCCATCTCCCTTGGGAAGGGGGGGGTGATTTCTCACTTTCTGTCTCTCTCCAGCAAGTGCATGTGCCCTATAGCAAAAATCCCTCTTAAAAAATATACATATGTACACACACACACACACACACACACACACACACTCATCCTAGTGGATGTGAAGTAGTATCTCATTTTTTTTTTTCTTGGGATCTTGGGCAAGCATGCATGCATGTCCACCATGAGTTTCAAGCTGCTGGGTCCAGGGCTAGAACTGCATGAGAGTCCAGCGATGTAATCATCACACTACTTGCCAATCCCTCATTGTGATTTTATTTGCATTTTCTTAGTGGCTAAAAATATTGGAAATTTTTTCATGCACTTCATGACCATTTAGAGAAAAAAAATTTTTCAAGTCCTTTGCCCATTTTCCAGTTGGGTTGTTTGTCATTTTGTGTTGAGTTTTAGGAATTCTTTATACATTCTGGATATAAGTCCCTTATCAGATACATGATTTACAAATATTTTTCTTTTTTTGCAACTTGCCAGAGGGTACCTGCACTCTGGAGAGAAAGAGAGAGAGAACCCCTCCATGGGGGTGGTTGCACCACAATCCCTTATCCTCCATTTCTGTCAATTTCTGTTCAAATCTTGGAATTTAAGACACACATGCACACATACCCAGTGTATTTTTCAAACCACTGAGTCTAAGACTCAAACTATACAGTTGGTCATGTGAGATCCAGTCACCTTAACCATCAAATACACTGGCTGGCCCACAAATATTTTTTTTCCTATTCTGCAGGTTGTCTCTTTCGCTCATTCATAGAAGAGATAAAAACTTTTATTTTTAATTTTTTAAAATTTATTTATTTAAATTTATTTATTTACATTCATTCACAATACATCATTACAGCAAACAAAATGAGATTTCTCACCCAGAATACACTGTATATTGGCTCAATCAAGCACATCAACATACGTGTTATCATCAACAAATAATTTTCCATTTGTTTCCTGTATATTTTGTTATTTTTGCCATCCTTGATTCCCTATCTCCTCTTACCTTCCTCCCACACTGTCTCTGGTATCTATGATTGCTTTCTATGTCTTTTTTTCCCGCACATTTTATTGATTCGCTAAAGATCTTAATTAATCTAAATATGTTCAATAGCAAGCACAGCTGATATATGCATATCCATGAACACAAGTCTGACTTTAGGCATAAACCTCCATGAGTAGAATGAACATACTCTAAAGTAGCACCTAGCTGGGACTATATAGCTTACTGCAGTCATCAAATATGCATTTTTAAAAATTTCACGAAAAATAGTTTTCATGTTTTTTTTCTCCTGAACCTTTTTTTAATTAATTTACATTCATCCCCTAATCATAGTCATAACATACAAAAAGTGGTTTCCCATCCAGAATATACTGCATAGTGGCTTAATCATGCACGCTATCATCAATAATTTTCCACTTCTAGTTTCATATATATATATATATTTACCCCTTTGTCTGACTCTCTGCCATTTCCCACCCTCTTCTCACACTTTCTCTGGTGTCTACAGTTGTCTACCTTTCTTTCCCCCCACCCCACATTTTATTGATCACAGAATTTTTAAAATAATCTAACTACTTTCAATAGCAAGTTCAGCTGGCAATTTCAAGAAAAGCAGTTTTAAATTGGTAAGGAAATTTGCTTAAAGCTTAAAGCCTGGAAACAGGTTAGTATTCTGTTCAAATAGTAGCTACAAGAACCTATTGACAGCTCAAGACAGGACAAAAACTCTTAAAACCGGACAACAAAGCCTAGAAGAAAAGCAGCAATATTTAAGTCAAAAGTCACAGAATGCTATTTCACCAGTTCAGTCTCATGTACTTAATCTATCTTGTGTTGTGGTTTGATCTTCCTGATTGAATTCTGGGATAAAATATTCAACTCCAGACTTGTCCCTACGATTAAGTTGGCCATTTTCTTAGTTTTTGAACTCTTATTTCTGTGTGACTACATTTAATTTTCCTGACATAGTGCTTCCTTGAGAACTTCTTGGAGATCTGGTCTGGTGCTGGTAAATTCTTTCAGGTTTGGTTTATCTGAGAATATTCTTGTCTTTTCTTCCCACATGAAAGATAATCTTGCTGGGTACCATATTCTTGGCTGAAATTGCTTTTCTCTTAACACTTTGAATATATTTTCCCATTCTTTCCTCACTCTCATTGTTTCCGATGAGAGGTCTGCTGTTAGCCTGATGAGATATCCTTTGTAGGTAACTTGCCATTTTTCTCTTG
>NW_006207942.1:280366-280850 GCF_000334495.1 Tupaia belangeri chinensis
TTCTAAATTCTTTATCAGACATTTCCATGATTTCCATTGAACTGCTTGTGGATGAAGAGGAATTATTTTTTCCCTTGGAGAAGAGGTATTTTCTTGCTTTCCCATATTTCTTGTGGTCCTGTGGTGATTTCTAGTCATCTGATGGAAAGTGTGTTTCTTCCCAAACTTGAAGTTCAGTCTGAGTGTCCAGGAGTGTGCAGAAAAGGAAACAGAGTGAGAGAGAGAGAAATAACAGCAGCAAAAACAATCAAGAAACAGAGAAAAAGAAAAGAAAAAAAACTAAACAAAAAAAATAAAAAAATTATTTTTTTAAAAAAGCAAAGATCAGAAAACTGAGAAAATGCTTTACCTTAAAAATTTTTAAAAGGAAAAATTACCAAAAAAATGAGGGGACAGAGACAGAGGTAGAGAGAGACAGAGGCAGAGGCAGAAGCAGAGGCAGAGGCAGAGAGAAGGCTTGAGTTAGCTCCTACCACTGGGGGTT
>NW_006207942.1:280922-284069 GCF_000334495.1 Tupaia belangeri chinensis
AGCCTTGAAGGGGTCTACTAAAAACTTTTTTTTTTTTTTAAAGATTGTTTAGGGCTGGCCTCCTAGTCTACTGGTTAAGGGAGCCACTTGGTTAATCACAGTCTGAATCCTGGCTCCAGCAGCTTGAAAAACAGAGTGGGCATATATGTGTATGCCCAAAATCCCAACAGGATAGACAAATGGAGGAGAAGAAATTAAAGGGTAAACACACTTTACTGAGGGGTGCTTTCTCCCTCTCCCTAGCTCTGTCTCTCTGGTAAATTTATGTGCCCCTCTGTCAAAAAAATGGTTTAAGAGAAATTTTTGCTATAGGGCATGTGTGCTTGCCAGAGAGAGACAGAAAGACAGAAAGCGAGAAATCACCCCCCAAGGGGGAGGGCCACATTACAATCCCTTCTTCTTTATTCTCCTATTGGATGTTGGGCACATACACACATGTGCCTGGCCTGAGTTTTAAGCCGCTGGGTCTGGGACTTGAACTATGGCAAAAATTTTTTTTTAAAGATTTTTTGGAAGCTAGCAGGTAGCATAGCAGTGGACTCCAACATG
The DNA here is from genome assembly GCF_000334495.1 of Tupaia belangeri chinensis. Classification (NCBI taxonomy): domain Eukaryota; kingdom Metazoa; phylum Chordata; class Mammalia; order Scandentia; family Tupaiidae; genus Tupaia; species Tupaia belangeri. The sequence continues at coordinate 281,472 of NW_006207942.1, forward strand.
GCCAACGACAGTTCAAGTCCTGGACCTGGTGACATGAGAATCACACAGGGCACATGTGCATGTGTGTGTGCTCCAAATCCCAAGAGAATGGAGGAGAAGATATTGTGGCATGGCCATCCTCCCTAGAGGGTGATTTCTCACTTTCCCTCTCTGTCTCTGGCTCTCTCCAGCACACACATGCACCCTATGGCAAAAAACTTAAAAGAAAAAATAATTTTTTAAAAGAGATTGTTTTGGGACCAGCAGATGATGTAATGGTTACATTGTTGGACTCCCATATGGTCGACCATGGTTCAAGTCTCAGACCTGGTAGCTTGCTTTCTCACTTTCCCAATTTCTCTCTCTCTCTCACTCTGTCCCTCTCTGGTCAAATTTAAATAAGTAAATCAAAATAAAGTTAAATAAAATAATTCCTAAAAAAAAAAAAAAGAAGGGCCAGCTAGGGGCGTAGTGGTTAAGGGTGGTATCCCACAGGGCTGACCATGGTTCGAGTCCTAGACCTGGTGGCTTGCTTTCCCATTTTTCCTCTCTCTCTCTCTCACTCTGTCTCTCTCTGGTCAAATTAAGAAATAAGTAAATAAATAAATAAATAAAGTTAAATAAAATCACTCTAAAAAAAGAGAGATGGTTTTGGCTACTTAGGGTTACTTGCAAAACCATATAAATTTTAGGGTCAGCTTTTCCATCACTGTAAAAAAGCTCATTGGAGATTTGATAGTGATTGCATTCAACCTATAGATCACTCTGGGCAATTTGCCATTTTAACAATGTTAAATCTTTTCATCCACTAGAGTGGGATGTTTTGCCATTTATTTAGGTCTTCTTTAATTTCTTTTTTTTTTTTTCTAAGAGAGATTTTTGCTATAGGGTGTTTGCACTTGCTGGAGACACAGAGAGACAGAGAGACAGAAGTGAGAAATTTTTCCCCAGGAGAGATGGCCATGCCACAATCCCTTCTCCTCCAGTCTCCTCTCAGGATTTTGGGAATGCACACACATGCACCCAGCATAAATTTCAAGCCACCAGCTCCAGTACTCGAACTGCAATAGACCATGTGGGAGTCCAGCACCTCTTCCAGTATGCCACCTGCTGGCCCCAGTCTTTGATTTCTTTCTGTAACAGTCTATAGTTTTTGATGTATAAATCTTATAAATCCATGGTTAAGTTTATTCCCAAGTATTTTTTTATGGTATTGTAAATAAGGAAAATTTTTTTTTAAGATGGAAGAGATTTGGGACCAGCAGGTGGTATAATGGCTATTTTGCTGGACTCCCACATAGATGACCACAATTCGAGTCCTAGACTCAGCGGCTTAAAACTCATGCCGGGTGTGTGTGCGTGTGTGCCCAAGATCCAATGACTGCATGTGCCCTATAACAAAAACCTCTCTCTTTAAAAAAAGATGGAAGAGATTTGAACATGGTTGAAGGCTCAGTCAGCATAGGGGGAAAGGCTGAAGATACAGGAGGGAGAGAGAAAACTGACAGATCAAGGTTCCTAAGAAGTAGTGCAAAATGGGACACAGCAGAAGTGGAAGTATTTTCAACAGGAAAAACGGTTCTTTTTCCACTGTGACAGAAGGGAAGAAATGAAAAAAGGACAGGTGAGATGTGATCCCATCTAACTCTAAGAGGATTAGGAAATTCAGCAAAGTATAAATAACTCTGCTACATCTCTCATTCCAATTTCAATTTCTGCTACAGCTAATCACTGCTGAAATGGACCATATACAATCAAGAACAATGACTAGAGTCTTCTCCATGGCCTAATGGTTAAGGGACCCAGATCCCACAGGATTGACTGTGGAATTCAAATACTGGCCCCAGTGGCTTGAAAAACATTCCAGGTATATGTACATACTTGCCCCAAATCCTGACTAAATGGGAAAATGAAGGAGAAGGAATTGTGGCATGACCACGCCTTGTTGAAGGGTGCTTTCTCCCTGTCTCCCTATCTCTCTGTCTCTCTCTAGAGAACATTTAGGCCCTCTGGCAATTTTTTGAAAAAGCAACAGAACCATGACTAATACAGATATTTTAGAATATAGGGGCTGGCAGGTGGTGTGGTAGTTAAGGTGCTGAACTCCCACATGGCTGACTGCAATTCCAGTCCCAGACCTGGTGGCTTTCTCTCTCTCTCTCTCTCATCTCTCTTTCTGGTGAGCACACATACCCTATAACAAATTAAAATAATAATAATATATATAATTAAATAAATAATTAAAAATATTTTAGAATATATATATCTTTGTTTTTTTCTGATAATGGAAGTGATATATACATGTTAAAAATTTAAACATTACATAGACATTTAATATATCAAGTGAAAAGTATTTCATAATTCCAATTCCTTTGAGATAACTATTAGTAATAGTTTGTTATACTTTCTTTCCCTGTTTATTTTTCTATGCTAATAATAATTTTTTAAAATTTATTTATTTTACATTCATTCATTGAATATCACAGCATACAAAATGTGATTTCCCATCCAGAATACACTGTATAGTGGCTTAATCCTACATGTTATCATCAACAAATAATTTTCCATTTCATCTTTCATACACACACACACACACACACACACACACATATATATATA
>NW_006207942.1:284404-285250 GCF_000334495.1 Tupaia belangeri chinensis
GTGAGTAGAATGAATATACTATGAAGTAGCACCTAGCTGAGGCTATATAGCTTACTGTGATCATTAAATAGTATTTTTAAATTTTTTTTAATTTTAAGAAAAGCAGTTTCAGCTTTAATAAATCAAAATCAAAAAATGTTAAGAGAACTTTGGTTAAGACGTAAAGCCAGGAAATAGGTTGGGATTCTATTCAAATAGTAGGTACATGGATCTATCGACAACTTAAGAGAAGACAAAAATCCTTAACTCTGGAAAACAAAGAAGATCAGTAATGTTTTAGTCAAAAGTCATAAAATTCTATTTTACCAGTTCAGTATCATGTACTTAATCTATCTTGTGTTGTGATCCAATCTTTCCGTTTAATTCTGGAAGATAACATTCAACTCAGAACTTGCCCCTACCATTAAGCTGGCCATTTTCTTAGTTGTTTTTGAACTCTTATTTCTGTATTAGTTTTTCTGATGTAGCACTCCCTTCAGAACTTCTTGGAGAGCTGGTCTGGTATTCGTAAATATTTCCAAGTTTTGTTTATCTGAGAATGTGATTGTCTTCTCTTCCCATATGAAGGATAATCTTACCAGATGTAGTATTCTTGGTTGAAATTGTTTTTCACTCAACATTCTGAATGTATTTTCCCATTTTTTTCCTTGCTTTCATAGTTTCTGATGAGAGGTTTGTAGTCAGCCTAATGAATTATCTTTTGTAGGTAACTTGACGTTTCTCTCTTGCCAATCTTACTATCTTGTCTTTCTGGTTTTGATCAATCTGGCTATGATGTGCCTTGGAGAAGATCTTCTTGGGTTGCTTCTATTTGGGGTCCTTTGTATTTCTTGGGTCTGGATCTTT
>NW_006207942.1:286854-287130 GCF_000334495.1 Tupaia belangeri chinensis
TAAACAAAAATGTCTTCCTTCCCAAAATGTAAACATCCAGTAAATAAAACACACATGGTATTCCAGGTATAGAAAAACACCAGCAATTCACTTATGAAAGAGGTGCACCCTGGTATATTTGGTAGTAAGGTATTTGTCCTCAATACGAAGCACTTTGTCAAAAGAACCAGGATATTATGGTTTAAACTCTCTCCTCTTTCACTTAGTCTCCTTATTTGAGTACAAACTCTTCAATTTCTATAAAATTTTGGCTAGAGGGCCAGGCCACAGGAAAGA
>NW_006207942.1:287411-289801 GCF_000334495.1 Tupaia belangeri chinensis
CTCCACCAGGCGCTGCGGGGCGCACACGGTGGCCCCGGAAGACATGGCGGTGGCGGCGGCGCTGGGCTCCGAGGGCTCCCTGGCGGCCGGCCAGGCTGGGCGGGCAGAGGCCTCTCCATTTGATTCTTTTTTATAGTGTGTATTTCCTATTTCAGCTCTCACAAGAACTTCCTCACCTCCTGGAACTCATTAGCTCTTTTCTCCTGCCTCTTCTGGAGTGCATTGTCTCTCTGCTCTTCCATCTCTGTTAGTTTTGTCATTATGAATATTCTAAATTCTTTATCAGACATTTCTGCTAGTTCCATTGTACTATCTGTGGATGAAGAATAGTTATTCTTCTCCCTTGGGGGAGAGGTATTTTCTTGGTTTCTCAAATTTCTTGTGCTTCTGTGGTGACTTCTGATCATCTGATGGGTGATACGATTCTTCCTCATTTCTAGAAGTTCAATCTGAGCATTCAGAAGCATGCAGGAAGAGGTGATCTGCAATCTCTTTGCAGTTCCATTTTCCCCCTGTTTATGGCAGATTCAGTGGGAATTGAGGAATATGTTGATCTTAATAGTATAGAGATGTTTGGCTATGGTTCACTTAGATCTGTCTAGACACTCAGTGTGTGGAAGCTGAGCAGCAAAATGATGAAGGTCACAGAAAAAGGATAAGAAAACAGAGAAAGAGAAAAAAGAAAAGAAAGAGAAAGAGTGGGAAAAAAGAGAAAAAAGGAAAAAATAAAATGAATTCATTTATTTTTTAAAAAAGCAAAAAATGAAAACTGCACTTTGCCTCTCCTAAATGGGATGGAGCAAAGGGGATTATTAGCAAGATAAAGGAGGATCTGAGAACCAAGAAAATATTTTATATTAAAAAATTTTTTAAGTTTATTAAAAATTTATCTTAAAAAATTAAATTAAAAAGATTTTTAATGAAAAGACAGAGAGAGACAGAAAGAGAGACAGAGAGAAGGATACAGGGTGCCCTATCACTCAAGAATGGGGTCTGGAGGGTGAAGTTTCAGCAGAAAATCTTCATTACTCTTAGTCCCTGACAGCACTAGTTCTCAGCTCCAATGGAGGAGTCAGTCATCTTCTCGCTAATAATAATGTTTATTATTTTAAAAGTAAGCTCAAGCCAGCTCTGTAGTGCAGTGGTTAAGTTCTGTGCAGAGAAATCCAGATTCCACATGGCCAACTGTGGTATGAATCCTAGCTCCAGTAGCTTTATTTATTTATTTATTTATTTATTTATTTATTTATTTATTTAAGAGGTTTTTGCCTTAGGGTGCATGCACTCACCTGAGCAAAAGAGAGAGTCAGAACAGTGAGAGGGAAAGTGAGAAATCACCCTTTAGGGGGGATGGCCATGCCGCAATCCTTTTCACTATGGTCTCCTCCGGGATCTTGGGCATGCAGGCATATATAACTGGCATGATTTATAAGCCACTGGGTCTGAGACTCCAACTGCAGTCGACCATGTGGGAGTCCAGTAATGCCATCTTCTGGCACTTTCATTGGCTTTAAAAACATGTCAGGTGGGACCAGCAGGTGGCATGGTGGTTAAGACACTGGACTCCCTCCCACATGACTGACTACAATCTGAGTCCTGGACCAGGCAGCTTGAGAATCACATCAGGAACATGTGTGTGTGTGTGCCCCCAAATCCTGAGAAGCAAATGGAGGAGAAAAGATTGCAGTGTGGCCATTGCCCCTAGCAGGGAGGTGGTTTCTCATTTTCTCTCTCTATCTCTTCATCAAGCACATGCATCCCATGGCAAAAGCTTTTAAAAAATGCCCGGCACAGGTACATGTGCCTAGGATCCTGATGAGATAGAGAAATGGAGGAAAAGCGATTATAGCATGACTAGGCCCTATCTAAGGGTGCTTTTTTTCTCTCTGTCCTATGTGTGTACACATGCACACATCCTCTGGCATAAAAAAATGAATAAATAGAAATAGGTTCTTTTTTTTTTTTTTCTTTTTTGGGGGGGAGGAGGAGGGTAGAAGTTTTTGCTACAGGACATGTGTGCTTGACAGAGAGAAACAAAAAGTGAGAAATCACCACCCAAGAGGCATGGCTATGCCTCAATCTCTTCTCCTTCATTCTCCTCTCTGAATCTTGGGCACACACGCTCGGCAAGAGTTTAAGCCACCAGATCCAGGACTTGAACTGTGTTTGACTATATGGAAGTCCAGCGACATAGCCATTATGCCAACTGCTGGTCCCGAAGCAGGTTCATTTTTTACATACTGTTTTGCAAGATCTTGCTTCACTTATTTTTCCAAGTTTTTTCTTTTACTTCATTTATAATGTTGCTTGTAACCAGAAGCTTAACTTTTTATACAGTTAAGTTTACCCATCCTTATATTGTTCATTGAAAAAAAAATGAGGGGTATAAA
>NW_006207942.1:289828-295491 GCF_000334495.1 Tupaia belangeri chinensis
TAGGGAAGGAGGGAATAGGAATGTTTGTATTTGCATAAAGAAACACTGAATAAATTAACAAGAAATTAATAAAAACAGTTACCTATAGGGACCAGCAGATGGTGTAATGGTTATGTTACTGAACTCCTACATAGTTGACTACAATTTGAGTCCCAGACCTGGTGGCTTCAAACACGCTGGGCGCATGCACATGCATACCCAAGATTCCTAGAGGAGAATGGAGGATAAGGGATTACAGCTTGGCAATCTCCCCTGGGGGTTGATTTCTCACTTTCTGTCTGTCTCTGGTGAGTGTATGAACCCTATAACAAAAATCTCTCCAAAAAAAAACCCAAAAAAAACAAAAACAAACAAAAAAAAACCAGTGACCTATATAGGGTAGAGGGAGAACATGTGAATGGAGATAGGGTACAAATGATACTTCTCAGTGTACACCTTTTGATAAAGTTTCGATTTTGCCACTATGTGTATTAGTTTCCTATTGTAGCTGTAACAAATTACCAAGAATTTAGGGCTTAAAATAATATGAAGGGAACCAGCAGTTAGCGTAATGGCTATGTCGCTGGACTCCCACGTAGTCGACCGTGGTTCGCGTCCCGGACCCGGTGGCTTAAAACTCACGCCGGGCGCGTGTGAGTGCATGCCCAAGATCCCGGGAGGAGAATGGAGGAGAAGGGATTGCGGCGTGACCATCCCCCCTGGGGGGTGATTTCTCACTTTCTGTCTCTATGTCTCTCTCTGTCTGTCTGGCGAGCGCACGCACCCTATAGTGAAAAAAAAAAAACTCTCAAAAAAAAATAAAAAATAATATGAAGGCTCCTCAAATGCCTACAAATAGAACTACCATATGATCCAGCAATTCCACTCCTGGGTGTCTACCCAAAGGATAGGAAAACGCTTGCACATCCATGTTTATTGCAGCATTAGTTACAATTGCTAAGACATGGGACCAACCCAAATGCCGATAAACAGATAAATGGATTGAAAATGTGTGGCACAGGACTGGCAGGTGGCATGGTGGTTAAGGGCTCTAGAATCCCACATGGCCAACCATGGTTCAAGTCCCAGACCTGGCAGCTTGCTTTCTCACTTTCTGCCTCTCTCTCTCACTTTGTCCCTCAAATTAAAATAAATAAATAAGTAAATAAAGTTAAATAAAATAATTCTTTAAAAAAGAAAACAAAAAGTGTGGCATATATACACTATGGAATACTACTCAGTCATAAAATATGAGACCCTTACATGTGCTAGAAAGTGAACAGATATGAAAGATTTATTACTAAACAAGTGAAACAAGCCAGACTATGAAAAGAGGCATTGTATGTCCTCACTCAATACATACTAAATATCAGCATTCTATGGCAGAAACGAAAAGATTGGAAGATATAAAAGCGTGGAAAGCAATGTTATTACTGGAGACAGAATGGGAAGAGAGTGGAAAATGAGGGAAAGAAAGAGGGAGAGAATCAAGGGGAAGAAGAGGGAACCAAAGCATTTAAGTGGCCCAAGGTGGAAAGAAATCTGTGGATTATAATGTGTATGGTGGTGATTTTGACTGAACCAGTGTGTATTCATGATGGGAAAATTCATTTGGTATGCTGTAATGATACACAGTGATTGAATGTAAAAATAAATAAAAATAAAATAAAATAACACATGGGGCTAGCAGGTGGTGTGGTAGTTAAAGGCACTGGATTCCCACATGGTCCACCGCAGTTCGAGTCCTGGTGCCTTGTATTCTTGCCTTCTCTCTCTCTCTTTCTGTCTCTCTGGTTGAATTTAGAAATAATAATAATAAAGGATGGATAAATACTTTTAAAATTTTTTTTTTCCTTATTTATTTATTTATTTGTTTTGAGAGGTTTTTGCTATAGGGTGTGTGTGCTCACCAGAAAGACAGAGAGACAGAGGGACAGAAAGCGGGAAATCACCTCCCAGGGGGATTGCCACGCCACAATCCCTTCTCCTCCATTCTCCTCTCGGGATCTTGGGCATGCACGCACACACACCCGACATGAGTTTAAGCCACCAGGTCTGGGACTCAAACTGTGGTCGACTACATGGGAGTCCAGTGACATACCCATTACGCCAACTACTGGTCCTGGATAAATAATTCTTTAAAAAATAAATAAATAAAACAAAATAACACAAAGTTTCTTTCTTACAGGTCTGGAGGACAGGAAGTCTGAGTAGTTCTTACTGGGTGAAAAACCAAGGCTGCTTTTCTTTTGAAGGCTCTATGGGGATATCATTTTTCTAGTCTTATTCAGCTTCTAGAGCCACTTAGCATTTCTTGGCTCCCTGGATAAATAATTCTTTAAAAAATAAATAAATAAAACAAAATAACACAAAGTTTCTTTCTTACAGGTCTGGAGGACAGGAAGTCTGAGTAGTTCTTACTGGGTGAAAAACCAAGGCTGCTTTTCTTTTGAAGGCTCTATGGGGATATCATTTTTCTAGTCTTATTCAGCTTCTAGAGCCACTTAGCATTTCTTGGCTCATGACTCCTTCATCCATCTTCAAAGCCAGCAGTGGAACTTATTCAAATCTCTCCCCTCTCTCTGATCTCTGTGTCTGTTGTTACATTTTCTTTTCTGACTCTCCTCCCTCTCTCACTTTTAAGTACCCTTCTGATTAGATTGACCACACTTAGGTTAATCAAGGATAATCTCTCCATCTCAGGTCCCTTTCTTTTCTTCTTTTTTCCTTTTTTTTAAGAGACTTTTGTTATAGTGTGCACATGTTCACCAGAGACAGAGGGAGACACAGAGATAGAAAGTGAGAAATCACCTCCCTGGAGGGATGGCCACACCACAATTTTTTTTTTTTGTAGAGATTTTTGCTATAGGGCGCGTGCGCTCGCCAGACAGACAGAGAGAGACATAGAGACAGAAAGCGAGAAATCACCCCCCAGAGGGGATGGTCACACCGCAATGCCTTCTCCTCCATTCTCCTCTCGGGATCTTGGGCATGCACTCACACACGCCTGGCGTGAGTTTTAAGCCACCGGGTCTGGGACGCGAACCGCAGTCAACTACATGGGAGTTCAGCGACATAGCCATTATGCTAACTGCTGGTTCCCCACACCACAATTTCTTATCTTCCATTCTCCTTTCTGGATTTTGGGCATGCATACACACATGCCCAGTGTGTTTTTAGTTGTCGGGTCCAAGACTTGAACTGCAGGCTACTAAGTGGAGTTCAGTGACATAACCATTATGCCATCTGCTGGCCTCACAGGTCCATTACTATGACAGAGGGCATGTTACATAAGCATGAGAGAGAAAGGAGAGAGAGAGAGAGACCTCCTCCAATAGGGTTTGGTCATGCTGCAACCTTTATTTCCTACAATTTTCCATCCCATCAGAAATCTGGGCATGCATGTGTATCTCAGCATATTTTTCAAGCTCCAGGGTTGGGACTCAAACCCTGGCTGGCCATGTGGAATCCAGCTTCCTCTGTGCAGCACTTAACCACTGTACTTTGAAGCCAGCCCTCAAAGTCTGTAACTTGATCACATCTGAAAAGTTCCTTTAGCCATGTATTGTGGTCTGAAAGTATGTGTTCCTCCAAAATTCACGTTCTGAATCTAACCCCTGAGGTGATGGTATTAAGAAATGGGGCCTTTAGGCACCTCCAGCCTAATGAATGGAATTAGTGTCCTTATAAAAGAGAGAGCTTGGTAGCCCCTTTTTGCCCAACCACCATGTGAAGACACAGCAGTAAGGTGCCATCTATGAGACAATAAGTTTTGGTAAAATTCAAACCCAGGTTACTAATATCTCTGTCAAGATATAGAACACTTTCCTGGGACCAGCAGATGGCATAATGGTTACATCACTGGATTCCCCCAGAGTTGACTGCAGTTCGAGTCCCGGACCCAGTGGCTTCAAACTTATGGTGGGCACGTGTGTATGTGTGTCCAAGATCCTGAAAGGAGAATGGAGAAAGGATTGCAGCGTGGTCATCCCCCCAGGTGGTGAATTCTTGCTTTCTGTCTCTCTGTCTGTCTCTTCAGTGAAGTGCACACACCCTATAGCAAAAATCTCTCTCTCAAAAAAAAAAAAAAAAAAAGATATAGAATATTTTCCTTCCATGTTCCAATCCTGGCACCAGCCCCAGCTGTGCTGTCCTGGTTGCTCCTTGCAGGTGTCTGGCTCAGGTAATAGGTAATGCTGCCTGGCTCTCTTCCAGACAGTGACCCCAGGTCTGGCTCAATTGAGCCACAGGATGCTTGGAAGTGGCCCAGCCTTCATGATGCGTAAAGACACAGCCCAGTACCTTAGAGAGTAGCTACTTCAAGGGTGGCCTACTGACCACTGCCCTCCCCTACTTCAGCTCAACAGTCCACTGGACCGCTTTTTTTTTTTTCTACGTGCACTCAACTGTGTCTTTGAACACTGTGTGGCCAGGAGAGATGCCAAACACTGTGGGTATGGTGGACACCAACTACAGCTCCTACATGGTCACATACCTTGTCCTAGGCAATGATGACACGTTCCCCACACACAGACACGCCTCATCCATCTCTTCTGTAGGCTCTTTAGGAGGACCATCAACTTCCAAGGAGAATTAAAGGCAAGTTGAGGCCCTGTACAGACTATAGGGCTGAAAGGGGGCCCAGAGCCCAGGACTAACTGCCTTCCTTCCAGTGCCAGAGTGAACTAGAACCATCTTCTGTGATAGAATCTTGTTCTCTCAAATCAAACAACAACCAAGCCTCTTCTGAGCTAGGAATCCCTTTCCCTAGCCCTGGGTCCCAACAGTGTTTTTGGTTCTTCTAGGCATTTGGGTCTTGTTCCTAGTGAACGCGCTGTTTCCAGAATAACAGCCATCAAGGTTCCACTTCAGACCCAGGCACCAAGCAGACCAAGACTTCCCTCTGCATTTTTTTCTGTGGGAAACAGACCATAGGGGGACAAGTCCAAAATGATGGAAGTGCAGGTAAGATTTGAAGCTGGTATAGTCCAGCTGCTGGAAATCATGGTTCTCCCTATAATCTGGGAAGTCCTTGTTTTCACCTCCATGTTAGACTTTCATAGGGAAGGTTTGAATATCATCTCAGCTTTTCTCAATCAAATGACCCTCCTTGACTTGGGCTGCTTTCCTGGTAGCCTGGTTTCAAGCACAATTCTATCATGTGATGTTGCAGGTGAATCACTCAGAAGCCCCCAGCTGGGTTGGGACAAGTCAGGCAAAGCAGATAGCATGAGTCAGCAAAAAAAGGAAAAAAATTAGATTGGGCAGAATAAAAAAGATATAAATGTTTTCATCATCCTAATGACTGTTCGACATCCATCTTTTCCCCCAAAGTGTCACCATTCTGACTTCTATCACCATGGATTAGTTTTATCTGTTCTTCAACATCATATAAATGGAATCATACAGTATGTGCTCTTTTCTGTCTTGACTTCATTAACTCAGCATAATGATTTTGAGTGCCATCCCAGTTGTTGCATGAATCAATGACCAGCCAGCAGGGCACTGCTGCATGATGCTGGTACCATGCGTGGGGAGTCCAAGTTTGAACCTGAATTGTCTTGAACATGCAGATTCAATAGCATGCTTGTGATCCTGGCTGGCTGGAAGGTTGGAAGGGAGGATCACGGCAAAGTGACACCCTGTCGAATGTTGGTCTCTCTTTCATGAAAGAGAGAAACATT
>NW_006207942.1:295868-299911 GCF_000334495.1 Tupaia belangeri chinensis
GAGAGAGAGAGAGAGAGAAAGCAAGCCTCCAGATCTGGGACTCAAACCATGGTTGGCCACGTGGGAGTATCCAGCGCTTTAACCACCATGCTACCTGCTGGTCCCCAAAAGGAACATTTTCAAAAAATGAGTCCATTCCTTTTTATTGCTAAGTAGTCCTCCAGTGTGTGACTCTATCATAATTTATTTATTAACCTGCTAATGAACATTTGGGTTTTTGACTTTGGGGGAATTAAGAATGAAGTATATGTGAGGGCTGGATGGTGATGCAGCAATAAAATGCAATTCTCTGCAATGCTAGTCCACATGGGAAGGTTCCTCATTCAAGTCTGGAGACCTCCCTGAGTATGGGGGGTATGTGTTTTGTCATTATCTCAGGTTGGCTGAAGGCTGGGAGTGGATCATGGCATCAAGTCCCAGTTGTGGGTGCATGCTCACTCTGTTTCTTCCATTCATGGAAGAAATAAATAAATAAATTTTAAAATTTTCCTTTAAAAGAGTCAGTAGATGCTGTAATGGTTACATCGCTGAACTCCTATATGGCCAACCGTGGTTCGAATCCTGGACTCAGTGGCTTCAAACTCACGCCAGGCATGTGTGCATGTGTGCACAAAATCCTGAGAAGAGGATAGAAGAGAAGGGATTGCAGCACAGCCATACCCCCTGGGGGGTTATTTCTTGCTTTCTGTCCCTCTGTCTCTATCTCTCTGACCAGTACACATGACCTATAGCAAAAATCTCTCTAAAAAAATTCCTCTAAAAAAATGTATGAATGGGGACAGTAGATGACATGGTGGTTAAGGTGCTGGACTCCCACATGGCTAACTGTGGTTCTAGTGCCAGACCTGGAGGCTTGAAAATCACACTGGGTATCATTTATAAAAAAAGAAAGAAAAAGAAAGAAAGAAAGAAAGAAAGAAAGAAAGAAAGAAAGAAAGAACGAGAAAGAAAGAAGAAAGTAAGGAAGAAAGAGAAAGAAAGAAAGAGAAAGAAAGAAAGAAAAAGAAAGAAAGAAAAAGAAAAAGAAAGAAAAAGAAAAAGAAAGAAAGAGAGAAAGAAGAAAGAAAGGGGAAGGAAAGAAAATCATGCTGGGTGCATGTGCATGCATGCCCCAAATCTCAGAAGAATGGAGAAAGGATTTGGAGTGGCCATCTCCTCTGTGGGTGATTTCTCACTTTCCCTGTCTTTCTCTCTCTCTGGCACACTCATGTACCCTATAGCAAAAATCTTTAAAAAAAAAAAGTGATTTTGAACATTTATATTTTGATACCAAGGAGTGAGATAGAGATCCAGCTTTATTTTTGTCAAATCATGTGCCAAATATCCCACCAACACTTACTGCACAATGCATCTTTTCACCAATGAATTAAAATATCATTTGACGGTACTAAATTATCTATGAACTGATTTTTTTCCTGAACATCCTAATGTGTTCCATTAATCTAGTTGTCAGTTTTGAAGCAGTGTCACTGTGTTTGTTATAATTCTTATAGCCTTACAGTGTCTTTTAGTAAATGGTAAGACTGGTTGTTACTCATTACTCTTCTTCTTCTTTTTTTTTTTAAAAAATTTCCTAGTTTTTTCTGTTTCTTTTTTTTTTTTCTTTTCTTTTCTTTTTTTTAATTTCCAGAGGGCATGTGCACTCACCAGAGAGATGAGAGAGAGAAAGAGGGGGAGAAAGCACCCCTAACTGGGGCATGGTAATATAGAAATCCCTTCTCCTCCATTTCTTCATCTTGTTGGGATTCTGGGTACATAGGCACATGTGCCTGGAATGTTTTTCAATGCGCCAGGGCCAGAACATGAACCATGTTGGCTGTGTAAGATCACGCTCCCTTAACCAAAAGGCTATAGTGCCAGCCCTCCTGGTTATTTCTGGATGCTTATCCTTCTAGATAGATACACTTTTAACTTAAATATAAATTAAAATGATTTGGGTTACATCAAATGTATAAATTAATTTGAAAAGAATACGTCTTCAAAAATATCAAGAGCCAGCTGGTAGCATGGTGCTTAAGGCAGCTAGATCCCACAAGGTCAACTGTGTGGTTTTTGTCCCCAACCCAGCAGCCTGAAACACATGCTGAGTCCCCCACCCCTACCCCCACTCCCAGGCCATTGGAACATCCGCTCCAGTGAGGATGGGCCAGATTGCAGGGTGAGCAGAAGGAAGGAGCTGCAGAGAGACCATGGCTCATCTCCTCTCACACAACTTTGATCTCTCACATGTGTTAACTGAGATCTGGAGAGTCCCACTTTCACCCCCCCACTCACACCCTGTGCCATCAGGACATCCACTCCAAGGATGGGCCAGATTGCAAGGTGAGCAGCAGGGAGAAGGAGCTGCAGAGAGACCCCAGCTCAGTTTCCCCTGCCAGTGACTTTTGGAGTACCTGGTGCCCTTTGAAACCTGTATTTTTCTGGTCCATACCACGGTAGTGTGTCACATGAATTGTATCTCTTCCTCTAGCTACATCCTCCATCTTAGCCCCAGGTACACCTGGGCCTGAGACTTTGGAGAGAAAACAAGCACTTCAATCTGGCTACTATCACCATTCTCTGATTGGAACATGAAGCCCTCTTTGAAGAACACACCAGAGAAGTTTGGGGCTGGCAGGTGGCATGGTGGTTAAAGGCACTGGACTCCCACATGGCCGACCATGGTTCAAGTCCTGGACCTGGTGGCTTGCTTTCTCACTTTCTCTCTCTCTCCCTCACCCTCTCTCTCTAATCCAACTGGAAAATAATAATAAATAAAGTTAAATAAAATAATTAAAAAAAGATTATAAGAATATAAGAATACTTTAGTAAAAAAGAAGTTACTAGACTCTATACATATTTGTATAATGCTGAAGTTTTGATCCATCAGATGACCAGAAACCAGTGCAGAGGCACAAGAAATATGAGAAAACAAGAAAAAAATCTCTCCCTCAAGGGAAACGAGCACCTCCTTATCCATAGACACTAAAATATAACTTGTGGAAATGTCAGATAAACCATTCAGAATATTCATAATGACAAAACTGAGATGCAAGAGGCAAGAGACAATGAACTCCAAAGATGAAAGAGAAAAGACATAACAAGTTCCAGAAGATGAGGAAGGCTTTTGACGATTTGAAAGAAGAAACAGACACCATAAAAAAGAATCGAACAAAACTGTTAGAAATGAAGGCTGTAATATAAGATATCAAAACCTCCTTCGAAAATATTAAAAGCAGAAACCAAAAAAAGGACCCAAGAAAATCCTCTCCATAGCACATCATAGCCAGATTAGCCAAAACCACAGATAAAGACAAGATACTAAAACTGGCAAGAGAGAAATGTCAAATTACTTACAAAGTTTCTCCTTTCAAGCTAATATCAGCCCTCTCACTGAAAACAATGCAAGCAAGGAAAGAATAGGAAGATATGTTCAAAATGTTACAAGAAAAACAATTTCAACCAAGATTACTATACCTGGTAAGATTATCCTTCATATGGGGAAAAAAGGATTAAAATATTCTCAGATAAACAAAACCCAAATTTACCAACACCAAACCAGCTCTTCAAGAAATTCTGAAGGGGAGAAGAAGATTCCTCATGGCTCCTGTGAACTAGTTATTTCAGGGTACAAGAGAAATGAAGTTTTCTACTGATAATTCAGCCTCCAGCAAACAAGCTAGCATGAGCGATCACAACAGAATGGCAAAGAGATTCCAGATCACCTCTTTCTGCTTGCTCCTGAACATTCAGATTGAACTTCAAGAATTAGAAACACACCATCCATCAGATGACAAGAAATCACCACAGGGTCACAAGAAATATGGGAAAGCAAGAAAATACCTCTCCTCCTAGGGAAAAGGATAACTCCTCTTCATCCACAAGCAGTTCAATGGAAATCATGGAAATGTCTGATAAACAATTTAGAAAATTCATAATGGCAAAACTAACAGAGATGGAAGAGAAGAGAGACAATGAAATGCTAAAGAGAAAGGAGAAAGAAGTTGACGAGTTCCAGGAAGTGAGGAAATTCTTGCAAGATCTAAAAGAGGAATTACACACTT
>NW_006207942.1:302081-312021 GCF_000334495.1 Tupaia belangeri chinensis
ACAGCAATAATAATAAATGGAAATAAATAAATAAATAAATAAATAAATAAATAAATAATTCTTTAAAAAGAGAGAGAGAGACAGATAGGTTGAATGTATTTTTTAAAAATAGAAACCCTCTACTGTTGCCTATAAGAAATGCACTTCATGGATAAAGACATACATAGACTAAAAGTGAAGGGCTAGAGAAAGTTACTCCATGCGAATGGAAACCAAAAAAAAACTGGAGTCATAATATCGATTTCAGACAAAATAGGCTTTAAGACAAAAACTGTAAAAAGAGACAAAGAAGGGCATTTTGTAACAGGAAAAGTTTAATTCATAGATAAGATATAACACTTATAAATATCTATGCACTCAACTCAGGAGTACCCAAATATGTCAAGAAAAGACTGTAGAGCTAAGAGGAGAAATAGATTGCAATACACTAATTGTTGGGGATCTTAACACTCCACTATCTCCTTTGGACAGATAATCTAGAAAAAAATAAACAAAGAGAGAACCAGCAGTTAGCGTAATGGCTATGTTGCTGGACTCCCACGTAGTCGACTGCGGTTCGCGTCCCAGACCCGGTGGCTTAAAACTCACGCTGGGCGTGTGTGCATGCGTGCCCAAGATCCCGAGAGGAGAATGGAGGAGAAGGGATTGCGGCGTGACCATCCCCTCTGGGGGGTGATTTCTTGCTTTCTGTCTCTATGTCTCTCTCTGTCTGTCTGGCGAGCGCACATGCCCTACAGTGAAAACCTCTCAAAATAAATAAATAAATAAAATAAACAAAGAGATACAGACTCTAAATGATGCCATAAATCAAATGGACTTGACAGATATCTATAGAACCTTCCACTCAAAAACCACGAAATATACATTTTTCTCACCCCCACGTGGAACATTTTTTGAAGACTAACCACATGATAGAGCACAAAACAAACCTTTACAGATTCAAAGGCATAGAATATATAGCCAGCATGTTCTCCAACCATAATGGAATTAAACAGGATATTAATTTCAGAAAAAAAAAAACACAAAAATACACAATCATATGGAAACTAAATAACCACTCCTGAATGACTTCACAACTACTGAAGAAATTTATTAATTATTATTTTTTTGAGAGTTTTTTTTTTTTAAGAGGTTTTTGCTATAGGGCGTGTGAGCTCGCCAGACAGACATCCCCCAGGGGGGATGGCCATGCCGCAGTCCCTTCTTCTCTACTCTCCTCTCAGGATCTTGGGCACACACACACATGTGCCTGATGTGAATTTAAGCCACCGGGTCCGGGACTCGAACTGTGGTTGCCTACATGGGAGTCCAGCAACATAGCCATTACGTCATTACTGAAGAAATTTAGACTGAAATCAAAAGGGTCATGGAAACCAATGATAATGAGTTCATGAGTTCCCAAAATGTATGGGCCACAGAAAAAGCAGTCATAAGAGGGAAGTTCATAGCAATTAGTGCACATAAGAAAAAGATGGAAAGATGGCAAATGGAAAACCTAACTTGTGCCTCAGAGAATTGGAAAAACAACAACAAAAAATCCATAAAATGCCAGGAGAAAAGAAATAATAAAGATTCATGGGACCAGCAGATGGCATAACTTCTCTTTTTCTAGGTTATGATTTATCTCCCTTGTTGGCTTTAATGAAGAAAGTTGCCATGTTGGGGAGCTCAATGTGTCAAGAAACTGAAGACTGGTGGCTAAAACTTGCGCTGGGCACGTGTGTGTGCATGCCCAAAAATCCCAAGAGGAGAAGGGAGGAGAAGGGATTGTGGTGTGGCCATCCCTTTTGGTGGGGGGGTGATTTCTTGCTTTCTGTCTCTGTCTGTCGGTCTTTCTGGTGAGCACACGCGCCCAATAGCAAAAACCTCTCAAAAAAAAATAAAGATTTGAATAGATATAAATGAAATAGAAAATAAACAAACTATACAGAAAATAAACGAAAGCAAAAACTGGTTCTTTGAAGAGATAAACAAGATGCACACACCATTAACTTGAGTAATTAAGAAGAGAAAGCAAACTGATAAATCAAATTCACAATGAAACAGGCAATATTACAACAGACACAAGAGAAATACAAAACATCATTAGAAGATACATCAACAAACAAGAAAACCTGAATGAGATGGACAAATTCCTGTACATATTTAATCTACCAAGATTGACTCAGGAGGACACAGGAAACCTGAATAGACCCATAACAAGCAATGAGATTGAATCAGTAATAATAACCTCCCAACAAAAACAAGCCCTGGTCCTGATGCTTTCACTTCTAAATTCTACAAAACTTTTAAAGAAGAGTTAACCCCCATTCTACTCAAGTTCATTTTTTTTTTTTTTTTTGGAGAGGTTTTTGCTATAGGGTGCGTGCACTCGCCAGACAGACAGAGACATAGAGACAGAAAGCGAGAAATCACCCCCCAGGGGGGATGGCCACGCCGCAATCCCTTCTCCTCCATTCTCCTCTCGGGATCTTAGGCACGCACACATACGCGACCTGTGTGAGTTCAAAACCACCGGGTCCGGGACGTGAACTGCGGTCGACTATGTGGGAGTCCAGTGACATAGCCATTACGCTAACTGCTGGTTTCCTACTCAAGTTCTTTTTAAAGATCCAAAAGGAAGGAACACTCCCAAATTAATTTTATGAAACCTATATCACACTTATCCCTAAAACAGACAAGGACATGACAAGGAAGGAAAACTACAGACCAATATCTCTGATGAATATAGACGCAAATACTCTCAACAAGATACTAGCAAATCATATCCAACAACATATAAAAAAGATTATACATCACAAACAGTTAGGCTTTATTCCAGGGATGCAAGGGTGGTTCGACATACACAAAACCATGAATGTAATACATCATATTAACAGAAAGAAAGATAAAAAACAATATGATCATATCAATCAATGCAGAAAAAGTGTTTGATAAGATACAATTAAGAATTTGATAAAATCTTAACATGATTAAGACTCTCAGCAAAATCAGCATAGAAGGGTCATTTCTCAACATAATAAAAGCTATTTATGAAAAACCCATAGCTAACATTATACTGTATGGGAAGAAGCTGAAAGCTTTTCCACTAAAAACTGGTACAAGACTGCCCACTTTCTCCACTCTCTTTCTTTTCCTTCCTTTTTTTTTTTTTTTTTTTTTTTTTTTTTAGGGTTTTTTTCTTGGGCAAGCACACACACACATTTGGCATGAATTTGAAGCCACCTGGTCCAGCTCTCAAACTGCGGTATACTATGTGGGAGTCCAGTGACATAACCATTACTCCCTCTTGGTCCCTCTCCACTCCTTTTTAATATAGTACTGGAAGTCTTAGTCAATGCAATCAGAAAAGATAATAAAATAAAAGGCATTCAAATATGGAAAGAAAAGTTGAAATTATATGTATTTTCAGATGACATAATTGTATACATAGAAGACCCAAGGGTACCCACAAAAAAGCTCCTGGAAATAATAAACAAATACAGTAAAGGAGCAGGACACAAAATCAACCTACAAAAATCTATATAGCATTTCTATATATGAACAATAAACAGACTGAAGTAGAACTGAAGAAAGTGATCCCATTTACCATAGCCACAAAAAGTATGATACCCAGGAATAAATCTAACCAAAGAAGTCAAAGGCCTCAGGGATCAGCAGTTGGCATAATGGCTTTGTCACTGAATTCTCATGTAGTTGACCACGGTTTGAGTCCCGGGCCCGGTGGTTTAAACTCACGCCAGGTGTATGTGCGTGCGTGCCCAAGATCCAGAGAGGAGAATGGAGGAGAAGGGATTGCAGCATGGCTATCCCCCCTAGAAGGTGATTTTTTGCTTTCTGTCTCTCTGTCTCTGTCTTTCTGGCAAGTGCACGTGCCCTATGAAAAAAAAAAAAAAAAAAAGTCAAAGGCCTCTAAAGGAAAACTATGAAAATCTAAAAGAAGAAATTGAACATTACAGAAAAAGTGGAAGGACATCCCATGTTCCTGGATCAAAAGAATTAATATAATCAAAATGACAATTCTACCCAAATTAATCTACATATTTAATGCAATCCAAGTCAAATACCAGACATTCTTATAGATCTAGAAAAGACAATTATAGAATTTGTCTGGAATCATAAAAGACTCTGTATTGCCAAAGCAATCCTGCACAAGAGGACTAGAGTAGGAGAAATCTCACTCCCTGACCCTAAAATGTATTACAAAACTGTGATAATCAAAACAGCATGGTATTGGCACAAAAACAGACATATAGACCAATGGAACAGAATAGAGACTCTAGAAATAAACCCTAAAACATACAGCCAAGTGATCTTTGACAAAGGATACCAGTCAATCCAGTGGGAAAAGGAAAACTTTAGCAAATGGTGCTGGAAAAACAAGGTATTCACTTGCAGAAAGATGAAACTGGATCCCCATCTTTGACTATTAACAAAAATCAACTAAAAATGTATCAAAGAACTGAACCTAAGATCTCAAACTATAAAACTACTGGTGGAAAACACTGGGGAAATTCTCTATGAAAGAAAGATATTGTATGTATCCACTCAATATATACCGACTATCTGCAGTCTATGTTAGAGAGCGAAAAATTGGAGGACAGAAAAGCAGTGAAGGTACTTAACGAGAATAGGACAGTGTGGAATGGGGGGGGTGCGAAGAAAAGAGGATAGAGAAAGATAGCAAGAGTATAGAGAGGCAGGACATTAGTGAGAAACAGGTATGGCTTATTACTTGTTCATGATGACATGTATTGTATTCTCAACTGGATTGGTCTGAGAAGTATTTCATGATGGGTAAAGTCTTTTTAAAAGCAAAATGAGAAATAGTGATTGACTGCTTTAAAAAATAATTAGAATAATAATTATTATTATTGGGAAAAAGACAGAGAGAGACAGAGAGACAGAAAGCGAGAAATCACCCCCTGGGGGGATGGCCACACCACAATCCCTTCTCCTTCATTCTCCTCTCGGGATCTTGGGCACACACACACACACGTGCCCAGTGTGAGTTTAAGACACTGGCTCCGGGACTCAAACCGCGGTCAACTACATGGGAGTCCAGCGACATAGCCATTACACTAACTGCTGGTCCCTGTCTTCAGTTTCTTGACACATTGAGCTCCTCAACATGGCAATTTTCTTCATTAAAGCCAACAAGAGAGATAAATCATAGCCTAGAAAGAGAGAAGTTGCAGTCTTATGTAGCCAAACCCCATGTGACATCCTACACTTTTGCCATGTTCTAGGATTGAATTAAGTCCCTAGATCAGCCCACACTCAATGGGAAGGGATTACACAAGGGTGTGAGTACCAAGAGTTAGAATCATTGGGAGACGTCTTAGAGGATATTGCCACAGTTAAGAAATGTAAGTTATGGGGGCCAGCAGGTGGTATGGTGGTTGGGGCACTAGACTCTTCCATGACCAACCACAGTTCAAGTCCAGAACCTGAAGGCGTGCTTTCTTGCCTCTATTTTTTTAAGAGAGATTTTTGCTATAGGGACAATATGCTTGCTGGAGAGACAGAAAGCAAGAAATCACCCCCCAGAGGGCATGGCCATGCCACAATCCCTTATCCTCCATTCTCCTCTCAGGATTTTGAGCATGCATGCACATATGCTTGGTGTGAGTTTCAAGCTGCCAAGTCTGGTGTGAGTTTCAAACTGCAGTTGGCCAAGTCAAACTACAGTCGGCCATGTGAGAGTCCAGTCATGTAGCCATTACACCGTCTGCTAGTCTCTGCTTTCTTACTTTCTCTCTCTCACTCTGTCCTTCTCTGATGACTACATTAAGTTTAAAATAATAATAAGTAAATAAAATAAAAACTTTTAAAAATGTATTTAATTTTACCATAGAGGGACAGGGTGAGAGAGAGAGGGAAAGTGAGAAACCAAGCCACCAGGTCCGGGATTCGAACCACGGTCAGCCATGTGGGAGTCCAGCACCCTTAAGCACCACGCCACCTGCCGGCCCCAATAAAATTTATTTTTTTAAAGCAATGAAATGTAAGCTATGGTAGATTTGGTAGCATTAGAAAACTCAAAATTTACCAAATTAATTTCCTAGAAGTTCTCTGGCACATGGGAAAAGAAGCAACATGGGTCTTTGGGATTTTCCTGTTACCTAAATCAGTTGCATTTCTAAGAGAATTATGGTCTGTAGTGTAAGAGAAGACTCCAAACTAATAAGGCCACATAAGTATTGTAGTAACCACTTCCATTTGTGTAGCATTTCAGAGATTATACATCTGCTAAAAGTCACTGAATGCTACACTCTAAATGGGTTAATTGTATGGTATGTGAATTATATCTCAGCAAAGGTGTTTAAAGGAACATGTGTGGAGCTGGCTCCATAGCCTGATGGCTAAGGAAGTCAGATCCCACATGGCTGGCTGTTATTTGAATCCTAGACTTGGAGGCTTGAAAAACCTCCTTAGCATGTGTGTGTATGTGCATGCCTAAAATCCTGACTGGACAGAGAAATGGAGAAGAATGGGCTATGGTGTGACCATGCCCCACTGAGGGATGTTTTTGCTCTCTCTCTCTTTCTGTCTCTCCGGTGAGCACACATGCCCTCTGACAATTGAAGAAAATGGGGCTGAATGGGACCAGCAGTTAGCGTAATGGCTATGTTGCTGGACTCCCATGTAGTCGACTACGGTTCGGGTCCCAGACCCGGTGGCTTAAACTCACACTGGGCACGTGTGCGTGCTTGACCAAGATCCGAAGAGGAGAATGGAGGAGAAGGGATTGTGGCGTGGCCACCCCCGCTGGGGGGCGATTTCTTGCTTTCTGTCCCTCTGTCTCTCTCTGTCTTTTTGGTGAGCGTACGTGCCCTATAGCAAAAACCTCTCCAAAAAAATAAATGTGGCTGGTAGGTGATATAGGGGTAACTCAGCACTCTGTGAGACTGATCCACATGATAAAGTTCTGAGTTCATATCTGGAGACCTCCCAGAATACTCTGAGAGTATATATGTCTGTGATTCAGGGATGATTGAGGCTGGGTTGGACCATAGCATGGGAACCCTCTTGAGGGTTCTCACTCTCTCTCTTGCTCATGGAAGATAGAAAGAAATACCTAAAGTACCAGCTCTGTAGCTTAGTGGTTAAGGAAACTGGATACCACATGGCTGACTGCAGTTCAAAACCTAGCCCTGATAGGTTGGAACACATGCCAGGTACATGTGCATGTGTGCCCCTAATCCCGACAGGATAGGGAAACTGAGGAAAAGGGATTGTGATATGAACATGCCCCAATGGGTGTGCTTTCTCTCTCTCCCTCTCCTTCTCTATCTCTCTTTGGTAATTACATGTACTTTCTAGTAATTAAATAGAAAAACTAAAATAAAGGGGGAAAAAGGCAAAAACATAGCTATGCACACACTTGTACAGTCTTAGAACATCCACACAGGGACCAGAAGTTAGCGTAATGGCTATGTCGCTGGACTCCCACATAGTCGACCGCGGTTCGAGTCCCAGACCCAGTGGCTTAAACTCATGCCAGGCATGTGTGCGTGCGTGCCCAAGATCCCGAGAAGAGAATGGAGAAGAAGGGATTGTGGCTGAACCCAAATTTCATTCATCCTCCAACCATTTATGCACCTGGATTCACTCAATGAATGTTCTCTGGTCCCCCCCCCCTTTTTTTTAAATTTGCCAGAGGATGTATGAGTTTGCTGGAAAAAGAGAAAGGAGAGAGAGAGGAGAGGGAGAGAGTAGAAAGAGAGAGAGAGGAAAGAGAAAGAAAGAGAGAAAGTTAGAAAACACTGCCCGTGGGGAATAGTCATACCATAATCCGTTCTCCATTCTCCTTTTGGATGTTTAGCACACATGCCTGGTATGTTTCTCAAACCATTGGGTCTGGGACTCAAACTGCATAGTTGGCCATGTGGGATCCAGCCACCTCAACTACCAAGCCATGAGCTCGCTGGCCCATAGCTGACCCTTTTTCTGGGACTGGCCAGGTGCTGGAGACACAGTGTCCCCGCCCCCCAGGGAACTCCCAATCTGATATGAGAGAGCCCTAGACATAAGGTCTGCATGGTACTGAGGCAGAGGGATCTCTAGATAGTATGGGAGCTCAGAGAACAAGATCCAGTTTGGGAAGCAAGATAGACTGTGTGGATAGAGAAACAATTTAAACAGCTGAGTCTGAGGACTCAGTATGAAGGGCTTCCCTGCAAAATATATTGCAAAGACATCTTGGAACAAGAAGCACTTATAGCTGTCCAGTGATCAGAGCCTGGCATGTGCATCCAACAGTGGCAAGAGATGAGATTTGAGAGGTTTGGCAGAGACCAGAACTATGGGTGACCCTAACTACCAAACTAGGAGCTAGAAATTCATACTGTGAGAAATGGGGTGTCATGGAAGAAAAGGATATGCTGACATTCATGTCAATGCCCTTTGTTGAAGATGGCTAGTCTGGAGGCTAGGAATTAGACTTGGGGTTGTTTCTGTGAGAGATGTTGAGGCTGGAGCAGAGCAGTGGTAGAGGATAAGGGAAGAGGGTAGACCTGACAGACGGAAAGTTGAGAATCAACTGGAGTTGGCGTGGGATTATATGAAGAGACAGGAGGAGTTTAGGCTGCACATAAGGCAAGGAACACAGAGGAAACATATTGCACAAGTTAAAAGGGGTGATTAAGACAAAGATAAGTGCTGGAAGAACTCTGAGGGCTGAGAAATCAATGTGAGGTAAATGACAGAAACACCTTTCTGCAGAAGTAGGGATTCAAGCCAAAACACTGTGACTTTGGGCCAGGGACTTTATCTTTCTCTGGTTCTTTAGGTTTCCACCTGCTAAACTGAGAGATGGAGAATGATAACTAGGAGAATTGAATTATGTTCCTTTCGGGAAGTGCCTAGCCCTGTGGGTGATTTGGACAGAGAGGTGAGTGGCAGGAGTGTTTGGTCCAGGATGGGTGGGGCTGGCTGCTATTTTTGCAACAGTATTGTCACAGGCAGGAATACACCCATACATACAGATGAAGGGGATGGGTGTGGAGGTGGGGAAATGTGACCTGAATACATGCATGTTAGATTTGAGAAGGTCAAAGGCCAACGTAGTCAAATCAAACTTGGCAGTCAGCAGAGAGAGGCTTCTCTGAGCTGTGAATCCTAGAGGGCCACTTCCTCAGGAAGTACTTATGCCTGGGATGACCAAGTCCTCTGGATTCAAATCTCAAATCAGCACCGGAATTGTTTTGTGATCCTGAGTCAGTTCTAAACTGCGCTGGGTCCTGGATTTCCCATATGAGCCAAAAGAACAACGAAAAGCCATGTGTGTTGGTGGGGAATTGGACAAAATGTTTCCAAAGGTCCCTTCAGATTTGTCATGTTTCAGTTCCATGACCCTGAACCTATTTTTTTTTTAAAGTCTAGTCCTGTTTCCATCCCTGACTTACTGTGTGGCCTTGAGCCAATTGCTGGACCTCTCTGGGCCCATTTTCACATTTACAATAGCAAGAGATTGGGGAGGAGACTCTCTAACATCCAATAGTCTCCCTAGAGGACGCTCACCCTCATTCCCCATCTCCAGCTGAACGCTTCAGACAAATC
The DNA here is from genome assembly GCF_000334495.1 of Tupaia belangeri chinensis. NCBI lineage: Eukaryota > Metazoa > Chordata > Mammalia > Scandentia > Tupaiidae > Tupaia > Tupaia belangeri. The sequence goes on from NW_006207942.1 coordinate 311,646, forward strand.
AGACAAAAATGAGGCGCTGGTCACAGACAAACCCCCCTTCCAAATCTTCTGTCTTCTCACTATCCTCCCTCCCCACTGTCAGAAGCTTGCAGCATTGGCTCGCTTGCCAAACTTGTTGCCATGACAACGGGTTACAAATAACTCAGAGCAAAAGAAGATTTTAACCCAAGAGTTACTGGGCTTCTTGCTTCATCCTCAGATCAAACTGAAGGAACAACCTGACAAATTCTTTGGGATCTAGTCACTTCCCTGCTCACAAGCCTGACAAAATCCTTTAGTGTCGCTAGAATAATTCCTGCTATTCCAGGCCCTCCAAAAACCCAATTTAAATCTCACCAATTACATACCTCATTACTGCTCCCATTAATGAGATTGC
>NW_006207942.1:312052-320962 GCF_000334495.1 Tupaia belangeri chinensis
TTTTTTGCCCCTTTTTGTGTCCTCCAAAGCCATGCTGAGTGCTTTACAGACAGTATGTAAGGAAATATTCCCAGAAATCTATCAGGTAGACACTAATTTATCTGATACTATACTACCTGGAGTGCTATCTTATAGAGGAAAAAATTGAGGCCCGTGAATATAAGTTGAGTAAGGAGGACAGAATTCAAGCTCAAATCCATAATTCCCAAAGTCAGTCTTTTCCCATTGCCAATAGTTTACAAATGGTGGTTTGCAAACTTAGTGTATCTGGATAATCAGGGGCAATTAAAAATTCAAGTTTGAACTTTCATTCAAGAATGTGGGATGCATTATTTTCTCTAACTCCTGAAGTTCCATAAAATGGAAGTAAAGCAATCAAGGAATAAGCCTACAACCCTAAAACAAACAAAAAACTGGAGACATTCCCATTAATGGAGGAGAACTTTATACAACTTTCTGGCAAGCCACAAGGGACTGGAGGAGTGGCAACTGAGAATGTAGAGCAGGAAAAGACATAGGAATAGTCCACATGTGCGACAGGATCCACCAAGAGAGAGATATTTACCCTGCAAATCCCCATAAGGTGCAGCAAAGGTATCCTGACTGTGGACCAAGATGTAGAGCCTCAGAGACATAATCAAAAGTCTGTGTTGGAATAGTTGGCCTCTCCTCACCTTCTCTTTACCTCCACAGTGCTTGCCAGTAGAAATCACAAGAGCCAAGCATTTATGTGCCAGCAAAATATCAGGGAGTTCTCCAAAGAAAACAAATGAGGGACCAGCAGTTAGTGTAATGGCTATGTTGCTGGACTCCCACATAGTCAACCGTGGTTCGAGTCCCGGACCCGGTGGCTTAAACTCACGCCGGGCGCATGTGTGTGCGTGCCCAAGATCCCGAGAGGAGAATGGAGGAGAAGGGATTGTGGCGTGGCCATCCCCCCTGGGGGGTGATTTCTTGCTTTCTGTCTCTCTGTCTCTCTCTGTCTGGCGAGCACATGCGCCCTATAGCAAAAACCTCTCAAAAAAAAATGGTCACAGTGCAAAGTCCTCCACTTTCTGTACTTGGAGGTTCCCCAGGAGATTATATAGGTCCCCACCCAGTCACCTTTAAGGAAAGACTCACAGTAGTCTTGACAAGTCCCTGCCCCTTACACAGGGCTCCAAATCAATTCATTTTTGTTTTTTTCTTAAGAGGGATTTTTGCTATAGGGTGCATGCACTCGCTGGAGTGACGGAGAGAGAGAGAGAGAGAAAGACAGAAAGCAAGAAATCACACACACACACACCCCGCCCCCCCAGCCCCCCCCTGGTGGGATGGCCACTCCACAATCTCAAATCAGCACCAGAATTGTTTTGTGACCTTGAGTCAGGTCTAAACCACTCTGGGTCCTGGATTTCCTATATGAGCCAAAAGAACAACAAAAAGCCATACATGTTGGTAGAGAGTTGGACAAAAATGTTTCTGAAGTTCCCCTCCATGGAGAATCTCCTCCATCCTCCTCTCAGGATTTTGGGCACACATACACATGTGCCCAGCATGAGTTTTAATCAGCTGGGTCTGGGAGTCCAACAACGTAGCCATTATGCCATCTGCTGGCCTCTCAGTCAACTTTGTATTGCTTTCATCTTAAATCAACTTGACCTGAACATTTTTGAAAAAGTATGTTAATAGATTTATGAACCAACTAATGAAGCAAATGAGAAAACTAAGGCTAGGCAGGGGCATGTGAAAGAAAAATAACAAGCAATTATTAAATTCAGGAAAGCCAGCCCCCCTTGTAAAAAATCCATGTAATTATGGTACATTTATTCACTCCATAGTAACTATTACTATTAATTGGGATATAAACATACTGGGAGAATGAAGGGAGGAAAAGTAGAAATGTGTGTGGAGGGGGATAAAATCCTCTTCTATCACAATGAGATGTCAAGACATAATGTCTCAAATTGCTAAGTTTAAGAAATAGTTGGGGGTCAGGTCAGAAGGTGGCATGGTGGTTTTAAGATGGCTGGATCTCACATGGCCAAGTGAGTAGTTTAAATCCGAACCTGGCAGCTTGAAAATCATGCTGGGCATGTGTGCACATGTGCCCGAAATTCCAAGAGGAAAATGAAGGAGAAGGAATTGTGGTGTGGCCACACCCCTGCCCCCCGGGGCATGCTTTCTCACTTTTCCTGTCTCCCTTTCTGTCCTCTGTCTCTCTCTAGTGAGCACATGTGTAAACTGAAAAAAAAAAATTGTTGGGTCCAGCGGACTGGTTAAGGAGGCTGAATATCACATGGCTGACTGTGTGTTTTGAGTTCCAGACCCAGCTGCTTGAGAAACACACCATATGCATGTGTGTGTGCCCCCACAATCTGGAAAGGGGAAAAAGAGGGGAAGAGATTGCAGTGTGACCATTCTCCATGAGGGGTGCTTTCTCACTTTCTTTTTCTTGGTCTCTTTCTCTCTGTTTCTCTCCAGGAAGCACATGTACCCTCTGGCAAAAAAATATAGTAAAAATTAATTAGACATACTATGAAGACTCATGGTGGTCCATCATTCAAAAATCCTTTCACTGTACCAAATAATAAAAACCTATGAGGCCAGATGGTGGCACAGTGGTAATACAACAACTATGAGAGGTTGACCCCTAAGGAGAAGTTTCAGATTCATGTCCAGAGATCTCCTGGAACATGCCAGATGTGCACGTAGCCATGATTCAGGGCTTGCTGGAGCTGGGGATGGACTACAGCATGGGAACCCTGTTGGGGGTGCTTGTCTCTCTCTTGTGCACATGCATGCTTATGAATGAAAGAAATGGATAAACTTAAAAAACAAAACAAAACAAAAAACAACTGATATTGGCTTAAACACATAAGGCTTTACTATTTTTTTTTTTTAATAACAAAAGGTGTGGCATGAGTTAAGATGCTCAATGATGCCATCAAGGAACCAAGCTCCTCCTAACTTTTTCTTCTTTAATGTGTTGGCTTCATCCTCTTGGTCACAAGATGGCTATAACAGCTCCAGGCAGCATGACTATATTCACAGCAGAAAGAAGGAAGGGAACAGCATCAACTATGTGTGTTTCTTTGGTTAGAAAAGCAAACATTTTTCCAGAAAGTACTTAGCAAACATTTCATTGGCTATAGTTGGGTCACATATTATCCTTAGTGCCAGGGAGGCCAAGAAAGCAAACAGCTAGCTGTTCAGCCTCTGAGTGGGAGATGGCAAGTGAGAAGAGGTTTGGGAATAGTAAATGCCAAAAGAAAAGCCAAAAATGGCTAAAACAGTTGAAAGTAGCAGCCTCTAAGGAGCAGGATTTGCAGTGGAAAGGAGTGGGACAGGATATTGTTGGGTTTTACTAGACATCTGTTCACACGATTTTTAAAAAAACTATGTGTATGTATTACTTAGAGAAAAATTTCAAATAAAAAAATAAAGGGTTATGATTTCTATGAAAAAAAATTTTTAAATAAAAACAAGTAGCAATTTTCTGTCTCCAGAGCAAAGGATGTCACTTCACCTCAGAAGCAAACTTAGAATAAGTAAATTACTGGAACTGAAGTGTCTCAGGCATCCATCCCCTGATCACAAAGAAAACTGCTATCACCATTAACCTAAATGTGGCTAGTGGAATGCAGGATGGCTCTGTATAACAGTTACATAGCTTGATTGTGGTTAGACAGTCCTGGTGCAATTTCCTGTCTGCCATTTATTAGCTCCGTGACCCTGGGCGAGTGACACCTGGGAGACCCTTTCTTTATGAAATGAAATGAATGTAATTCAAGTGCCTGGTACAGAGTAAGCACTCAGCAAATATTATCCACTGTGATTAAAATGTTCAATGTTCTCTGTAATGACATAATCTGAGTGTACTTTAACAGTATTATACATCCACTGAGTTAATTTTTTATGGTAAGCATGAGTTTAGACAAGACTGCCACTGAAAATTATTTGTCCTTGAGAGACGTGTGTGCATATTTTTGTATAGGCCTTCACTCTCAGAAGATAATCAGTTGGGACCACATCAGGGGATGTGGGCCTGCAGGCTTGAATTGCTGTTGACTTCTGTTAGAAGAACATTGTAAAAAAGAAATGAGACCAGACTTCTGGTTCCACTACAAACATTGTTGCTGTATTTAATTGCCAGAAGGCATGTGTGCTCACTAGAGACAGACAGAGAGAGAGAGGAGGGAGGGAGAAAGCATCCCCTGACAGGTCATGGTTGTGCTACAATCCCTTCTCCATTTCTCTTCCCTGTCAGGATTTTGGGCACATAGGCACATACACCCAGCTGTAGTTGGCCATGTGGGATTCAGCTCCCTTAACCACTAGCCTATGAGGCCAGTCCTACAAATATTGTTATTTAATTCTGAAAACAATTCACTCTGTGATATATGCTGCTGACTATTATGATGGTTTCATGTGGGCCATGGGGAGGCAGATATTATTAGTCTCTCCCAGAAAGAGAGGTCAGCAGGTGGCATGGTGGTTGGGATGCTGGACTCCCACATGGCTGACTGTGGTTCAAGTCCTGGACCTGGTGGCATGCTTTCTTTCTCTCTGTTGAATTAATAATAAAAAATTAAATAAATACTTAATTTTTTAAGAGTTATTTTATTTAATTTTATTTATTCATTTATTTTAATTTGACCAGATACACACACACACACACACACACACACACACGACCTGCTGGTCCTCTAAAATAAATACTTTTAGTAATAATAATAATAATAATAATAATAATAATAAAGAATGTCTCAGAAAGAAAATGGATATATACTGGAGCAAGAAATGCAGTTAGTCTAGGAATAGGGAATGGAAAAATGACCAATCCTCTCTGGATACCAAGGCGAGAGCTGGGGATCTTTACCATAGGTTGGTAACATATGGCCAAACTGTGTGGTTGGTGAAAAATAATCTTGCCCACACATGGTATCCGACCAGGAGGCTATGGAGAGGGACAGCCCCCTTCAGAGAGGGATGAGTGACATTCTCTTGGAGAGGCAATATCTGGTATCCATTTAAAATGTTCCCTTCTGGCCTAATAATTATCTTCTGCTATCCCTGGGACTGCAGTAAAATTCTGTTAAACATGCATACACAGAAAATACTGCATCCATACAAGAAAAGGATGCTGTGGAAAAGACTCATTTAGTGAATAAGAAAGAATGCCTAGGGATTAAAGATTTCTGCCAAAATAAGAAGTAAAAGTGGGTCAGCCAGTGGTTTGGTGGTTAAGGCAGCTGGATCCCACATGGCTGACCATGCAGTTTGTGTTCCGGACCCAGCGGCTTGAAATACATGCCAGGCCATCCATGTACATGCATGCCCAAAATCTTGACAGGAGAATGGAGAGAGGATTGCAACAAGGCCATCTCCTCCAGGGCTGTGAGGTTTCACTTTCTCTTTCTCTCTCTCTGTCTCTCTCTTGTGAGTGCATGTGCTCTACAGCAAAAAAACTTAAAAAAAAAAGTATAAGAAAAAGACAATAAAATGGCCCAGAATACAGAATAATAATAATAAAATAAAACACAAAGACATGAAAAATATGAGGGAAACTAGATACAAAGGCAACCATTCAGAAGATTATACATCTAACTAATAGGAGTTTGTGAAAGAACAGAGAAAATGAAAGAGAGAAAACAAAAAATAAAATAAAACAGTGATTTTTCAGAGAAGTCTTCAGATTGGAAGGGCCCACCCACCAGGCACCTTGTAAAACAGACACAGGGAAAAGATACTTTTGGGTACATCATTGTCCCATTTCAAAACATGAAGCATGAAGAAAAAAATTTAAGCTTCCAGAGCTGGAGAAAACAGGACACTAGCAAAGGAAGGAGGGTAATATTAGCATTTGATTTCTAATCTACAACATTGCATGCTAAAAGGAACACCTTCAATATTCTGAGGAAAAATTGTTTCTAACAGAATTCTATAGCCAAACTATCATTGAATAACAAAGGTAAAATAATGACTGCAGGGAACCAGCAGTTAGCGTAATGGCTATGTCACTGGACTCCCACATAGTCGACCGCGGTTCGCGTCCCGGACCCGGTGGCTTAAAACTCACGCTGGGCGTGTGTGCATGCATGCCCAAGATCCCGAGAGGAGAATGGAGGAGAAGGGATTGTGGTGTGACCATCTCCCCCGGGGGGTGATTTCTCACTTTCTGTCTCTATGTCTCTCTCTGTCTGTCTGGCGAGCGCACGCGCCCTATAGCGAAAACCTCTCCAAAAAAAAATAATAATGACTGCATTTTCAGACATACAAAGACCCCCAAATTTATAAATATACTTTTTCTTTTTTTTATTCAAAAATTTTATTTCAATCCATTGCAGTTACAATTCTTTCTTTAATTCATTAATTATTTCAGTTTTGTTTTATAGGACACATGCATTCACCAGAGAGAGAGAAAGTGAGAAAGCAAGTCCTCAGGTCTGAGACTCAAATGCGCTCTGCCATATGGGAGTTCAGTGCCTCATCCACCATGCCACTTGCTGGCCCCACAAAGTTACCCTTTTAAAAAAATTATTTCATTTCATTTATTATCATCATTATTATTTGTTTCTAATTTGATCAGAGAGAGAGGGAGAGTGAGAAAGCAAGCTGCCAGGGCTGGGACTTGACCCATGGTCAGCCATATGGGAGTCTAGCACCTTTAACTACCATGCCACCTGCTGGCCCCCACAAAGTTACCTTTTTAAAGAAGTTCCTTGAGGATGTTCTCTGACAAAACATGTTCTGTATCAGTCAGGATTTTTAGATGCAAGGAACAGAAGCAGAGTCTAGTTAACTTAAACAGAAAAAGGATTTATTGTGAGCTTATCAGTTCACAGAAATCTAGAGAATCTGGCTGAGAAAATGGAGCAGGAAGTAGGAAGGCTAGGCAGGAAGCCCCAGGAACAGTCTGGTTAGAATGTCCCTGCTGGTACTGTTAATCCTGCTGCTGCCACCAGGAGAGTCTATCCTACCATCCATCACATGCCACTGCAAAGGAACGCTAACCATCCTCGTGCTTTGTTTTGTTTTATTAATTGTGGACTTCAGTGCAGAGTTCATCACAATCTTCAATTCATGGCACATTATTATTATGAGTTCATTCATGGCTGCTCTTTATTTTATTATTTCCCCCCATCAGTCCCTATTCTCATTTCCATTCTCCTGCCCATCTTAGTGAGCCTCTCTAGTGTAATCAATGTATATATCCTTTCAATTCATGTTCCATATGTTTGTCTAAGTATATGCATATCCATGAAATAATTGCTGGGGCTGGCTTGTAGCCTAGTGGTTAAGGGACCAGGATCCCACATGGCTGACTGTGGTTTGAAAACTGGCCCCACAGGCTTGAAAAACACTTGGGGTACATATATATATGTACCCAAATCCCAATGGGATGGAGAAATGGAGAAAGGGATTGTAGTGTGACTACTTCCCATTGGGGTGTGCTTTCTTCCTTCTCTCTTTCTCTACCTCATGAATGTACACAATCTCAACACTAGGTTTTGGAGACTTATTATGTGGCTGTATGTAAATTTAGCTTAATACTTATAATCATTTTATAGTTTCCCATCCTATGAATACCCTACAGCTTGCTTATCTAGTCCCATAGTGATAAATACCTGGTTTGCTTCCAATTCCTCACTACCTAAAACAATGCTGCAATGAACAGCCTCAACTGTGTCTCTTTAGGACCTGCATGAGTATTTCTCTGGATTATATACCGATCAGGACTGCTGGATTGTAGGGTACATACGTACTTAATGTCATCAGGTAACTGACGAATTGCTCGCTGGGATATCTAGCACCAATTTATACTCCCATCCACAGTTGTCCTTTTCCTCACATCTTCATGAGCACTTGATAATATCTAATTATCCACATGCTATCATTCTTGTAGTGACTTCTCACTGTTATTTTCATTTATCTAATTATTAGCAGAGTTGAAAGTCTCTTAGTATATTAATTTCCCCTTGTGTAAATTAGTTTTCATACTCTATGCTCATTTTCCTATTGGGTTTACTATTGTTTTCTATTTATTAATCTTCTGTCCATTTTGTATATTACAAATATATTCTCTTGGGACCAGCAATTGGCGTAATGGCTATGTTGCTGGCCTTCCATGTAGTCAACCGCAGTTCGAGTCCCGGACCTGGTGGCTTAAATTCATGCTGGGCGCGTGTGCATGCTTCCCCAAGATCACGAGAGGGGAATGGAGGAAAAGGGATTGTGGTGTGGCCATCCACCCTGGGGGGTGATTTCTCACTTTCTGTCTTTCTGTCTCTCTCTGTCTTTCTGGCAAGCGCATGCGCCCTATAGCAAAAACCCTCAAATATATATATTCTCTCTCATTTATCATCTTTCTATTAATTTTGTATATCTCTGGCCTGTCTGTGTTGCTGACTCCAGATTCAAAGCCATGTACAGAATGTTCAGCCTTCGTTACCTGGTGGGTAGGGAAAAGAAGTATCTGATCACCTTCAGTTTCCATAGTAGTAAGTGGGGCCCTACCTCTCACCAAAATTCCCCCTTGTGGGAAATGCCCCAAACCAGCAGGGAGATTTAGATGCTATGAAGCATTACAGTTAACTCCTTGGTTGCCCAGTATCCACATATACTCTTCCTCCCATAATTAATGCTTTCAAAAAATGTTTCCACCTAATACAGTGCAAATATACCTCACTTAACCATACCAAACCTCTCCAAGGGGGTCAACTAAAAGCATAAATTAGAATGCTTTCAGGTACAAGCAATAGAAAACCCAACTCAGGGACCAGCAGTTAGCGTAATGGCTATGTCACTGGACTCCCACGTAGTCGACTGCGGTTCGAGTCCCAGACCTGGTGGTTTAAACTCACGCTGGGCATGTGTGCGTGCGTGCCCAAGATCCCGAGAGGAGAATGGAGGAGAAGGGATTGTGGC
>NW_006207942.1:321064-324207 GCF_000334495.1 Tupaia belangeri chinensis
AAAAAAAAAAAAAAAAAAAAGAAAAAAAAAAAAAAAAAAAAAAGAAAACCCAACTCAAACGGACTTAAACAGTAAATACAATTCATTGGCTCACTTAACTGAGGAGTTCACAGGCAGGGAAGATTTCAGATATGGTGTGATCAGGAATATAGTTCCATTTCTCTGTGTTTCTCTTGGCTCTGCCTCTTCCTTTTGTCAGTTCCATCCTCAGGTAGGCCTTGTACATGTTCACTAGAGGGCTAACAGGAACCAGGCTACACGCTTTTTATCCAAGGGAAGATAGACCATCTTTTCTCTCAAAAGCTGATCAAAAGTCCTAAGCTAGATCATCCTTGAATCAGTCATCACTGTGGCTAGAGCAGTGAAGTTACTCCAATTATACCAATAAAGGCCTGTGATGGGGTCAAATCTCACTGAAATCACATAGTTGCTATATAACAGGGAGGAGTGGACTGGATATTAGAAAACAACCACGCACTACAAGAGAGTAAATTAAGAGGAAGATATGAGGTCCAAGAAAGATTGGGTCCAACCTAGAAGAGTAATAAAGGAACGTCCCAGAATGACAGCTGTGCCACAGAGTAATCAGTCCAAGTTGGAGCAGGAAGATGGAGGGCTCCAGGAGGAAGATATCTGGGGAAAAAGGGGGTTCAAATGTTTTTACACTTTCCTTGAAAACTTGGAATTTCTTAAGGTGATAAAGTCAGACAATGCAAGGAAAAATATAAAAGCAATTAGAAACCCTGGGGGGGGGGTGGGAAATATGTGTAAGAAAAGAAATGTAATCCTACAATACTAACTGGATATTTGTGGAACAATATTTACATAATCATAATAACATAAATACTTTATTGACTTTAAACTTTTAGAATGATATATCGATAAAGTATGGATGACCTAATTATCATTATGGAACAGAATGTAAATATCATTAACCTTGATATATGAGAGATCTTCAGAAAATTCATGGAAAATGTGTATTATAAAAAAAGCATGGATTTCTAAATTTTTTGCACCAAAATAAACTCACACTTTAATTCCATTTTTCCATCACTTTTTTGAGGTCTTCTTATGTAAGAACAGATGACAGAAGTTAGATAGAAAAAGAGTATAAATACCAAGGAAGGAATAAAGAATATATAATTGGTGACATGGCCATATTGGAGGCATGGGAGCAGGGCAGCTGCATGGTATGAATAGCAGAAAGACAATAGATAGTGACTAAATCTGATAAATAAGTCGAAATGTAGAAAAATCTGTACATTACTTAGAGCTATGAAGATAATTATCAGGAAAATGAAAAACAAACAGTTCAAAGTAAACCAGTAGATTTGCTGGTTGAGATCACAGCATTAGGCCTTAGGAAATAAGTAGTCCAGATCTGAAAAGGGGATGAAGAACTCTGGAAGGTCTCCTGGGGGAAGTAGATTTAATGGAATCCCTAATGTAATGGAGATTTTGGGAAAAAAAGGAAATATATTATAAAGTAAAATAGTGGAAGAGAAAAAAAAAAGAATAAGAAACTTCAGGAAAAAGAAAAGGCTGCTATAAGGAAAAAAAATCATAAAAGTGCATTGCTTGTCTCTGCAATGAAGAATATTTACATAGTCATAGTAATAGCTGTTAATTACTTTTCAACTTTTAGAATCAAACTACAGACAAAACACCAAAAATGTCAATTATGATTACAGAATTCAATGTTACCAGCTTCAGCAATATGAAAGACCAAATGAAGGCCAGCTGGTGGCATGGTGGTTAAGGCTGCTAGATCCCATATGGCTGACTATGAGGTTTGAGTCCTGGACTCAATAGCTTAGAAAATATGTTGGGTGCATGTGCATGTATGCATGTCCAAAGTCCCAAGAAGAGAATGGAGAAGGGATTGTGGCATGGTCATACTCCCTGGGGGGGTGCTTTCTCTCTCTCTCTCTCTCTCTCTCTCTAGCACCCACTCTGTAGCAAGTTAGAAATAGAGAGAGAGAGAGAGAGAGAAGACCAGATGACAGAAGTTGGGAGGTTAACAGTGGAGAAAAGGGCTAAAGTATAGTCTCTCAAGTAACAAAGTTCTGGTCAAGAAATATTATCTCTAGTTCATGGAAGAATATATAAAGGTGTTACTCAAATTCAGAAAGCTAATCAATATTGAAACAAATTATATTAAAAGCAGAAAGGACAAGAGTTGAACTTGGTATAAATGATCTAAATTCTCATCTTTCATAGCAGGACATCAACAGATAATGTCTGAAACTGGTGATTAAAAAAAAATGCCCACATAGCCTATTATCTAGGTACAGAGATAACAATCAGAAGACTTAACTAAAGTGGTTGCTAAAAGTGAGAGTGGGGGTGGGAGTGTATGGGGCAGTAGACTCTTGCTTTAAATAAGCCTTTCTGTACTGATTTTTCTAGATAATATGCCTGTATTGCTTCTATTTTAAAATGAACATTTGAGGGAACCAGCAGTTAGCGTAATGGCTATGTTGCTGGACTCCCACGTAGTCAACCGCGGTTTGCGTCCCAGACCCGGTGGCTTAAAACTCACGCTGGGCACGTGTGCGTGCGTGCCCAAGATCCCGAGAGGAGAATGGAGGAGAAGGGATTGCGGCGTGACCATCCCCCCTGGGGGGTGATTTCTCGCTTTCTGTCTCTATGTCTTTCTCTGTCTGTCTGGTGAGCACACGTGCCCTATAGTGAAAATCTCTCCAAAAAAAAAGAACATTTGAGAAAAATTAATTTTTAAGAGTGTAAAAAGGACATTCCTGCCCACGGTTCCCCTCCTCCCAAATTCCTTTATCCCTCCAGAACTGCTGTAGCAGAACAAAATATTGGGTCGTTGGAAGTCATGACACATTTTTGCACAGAAACAGAAAAATACATCATGACTTCTCTGATGACCCAGTAGTTTGTGAAACCTAGCAGTCTCCCTTCCTGTCTTCCCCTCAAATGTAGCCTCTGCTCTTAATTGGAATACTTCTTAGCCCAAATATGGTATATTCTCACCTTCTTGTTTGTTTTCAAGTCTCCTAGGCCTGAAAAGCCTGTCCTCCTTGTCTCCACTAGTTGGAATCCTCCTTATTCTTTTTTTTTTTTTTTTAAGAGGGGGTTTTGCTTTTGGGTACATGTGCTTGGCAGAAGGACAGGCA
>NW_006207942.1:324307-344358 GCF_000334495.1 Tupaia belangeri chinensis
ACAGAAAACAAGAAATCAACCCCCCCACCCCCAGGGAGAATGGCCACACTGCAATCCATTCTTCTCTCAGGATCTTGGGCACACATGCACAAGCACCTGGCATGAGTTTAAGTCACGCAGACCAGAACTCAAACCAGGATTGACTCTGTGTGAGTCCAGCGATGTAACCATTACACCATCTGCTGGTCCCGGAATCCTCCCTATTTTTTAAGGCTCAGCTCAAATTCCACCTACTCCAAAAATGTCTTCCTTGCACTGACAGAACTTCTCCAGGGGCTCCCATAAGTCTTCATTCATACTTTGAATTATGACACTTAAGTGTGCTTTTCTTTACTTTTTTTTTTTTTGAGAGGTTTTCACTGTAGGGTGCGTGCGCTCGCCAGACAGACAGAGAGAGACATAGAGACAGAAAGTGAGAAATCATCCCCCAGGGGGGATGGTCACGCCGCAATCCCTTCTCCTCCATTCTCCTCTCGGGATCTTGGGCACGCACGCACACGCGCCCGGTCTGAGTTTTAAGCCACCGGGTCCGGGACACGAACCGCGGTCGACTACGTGGGAGTCCAGCGACATAGCCATTATGCTAACTGCTGGTTCCCTTAAGTGTGCTTTTCTTCAAGTACATTATTTAGGTGTTTTATGCCTCCATCCTTTCACACCAGCTACCAGTGATCTTCCTAAAATACCAATCTGACTCTGTCACTCCCCTACTTCCAACCTTTCAACAGTTTTCTAGTGCACATAGGGTCAAAGTTAAGTTTGACTGCCTGCCCCCCACCACTTCTTCCACTGTATGGGACAATTCTCAATGCCTCTGAAATCCATGCACTATCATCCTTCATATATGTTTGCTTAGGCAGCTCTTTAACTTAGAATGTTATTTCCTTCCTTTCCATGTGGCAAATACCAACTCCTCTTTGAAGACACAGTTCAAGTAGCTGCTTCTCTACAAAGGCTTCCCTCAGTACTTTTTCAAACCCACTCCACCCTAGAGAACCATTCGATGCTTTCTATATGCTCATTTTGCCTCATCTATACTTCCACTATATCATCTGCCACACTTAGTGTCCTTATATGCTTACTTACAAGTCCCCAATTAAACTGTGAGTTCCTGGAGGACAGTGAGTATATCTTATTCCCAGAACCACAGCAGGATAAGCTTGCTGAATGAATGGATGATAAAAAATGATGCAGGAAAGAATAAATGAACAAATGACTGAGTAAATGCTCACACTAATGCTCATCTATAGAACTGAATAAGAGGATGAATTGAGTTAATGCATGAATAAGTGATAAGTAGATGAATGAATGAGAAAAATAAGCCAAGAAAGTAAATAAATGGCAAGTGTCTGCACCGGTGAGGGCACAAGAGAAAGAATGAGTGAATTCCCACCTCTGTGCCTTGCTTCAAACCCACCAGGAGGACCTTCTGCCCGGTTCTCCACTCATCTATACTGCACACTTGTGTTAATCTCTTTCAGATTACAAGGAACAGAGACACTCAGGTTAGTGATGGGGATTTATTAAAGCAGTCACAGGGAAATAAGGAATACAAGACAGCTACACAGGGAGCCTCAGAAAACAGAAACTTGAAAATGGTTCATGATTCAAAGCGGCTCTACAGCCTGGTTTATCTTATCACCCCCTCAGCTGCAGGCATCTGTTGCTCCCTTTTCTCCTTTTCTAGTGCTTCCCAAAATGGTGACTCAACTACTTTCTGGCTGTATTTATACTCCTCCTACTGTTACTAACTTCTTTCTGCTCCCCTTGCTGCTAGCCTATGGCTTTTGCTACCTCACAGCTTCTAGGCTTTCTGGCTCCTGCAGATTCATGGCTCTTGGGACTTCTGTTTCTAGCAATCCAAGGCTTCTCTCTGTGTTGTAGCTTCTGCTTGCCTTGTAACTCCTGTGGCCTCTTCGGTTCCTGCTGCTTTGTTGTCACATGGTTCTGGCTATTTTGTGGCACTTGCAGTCTTAACACTTCTGCTGTCTCATGGATCTTGTCTAGTCAAGCCTTCTGCTACTTCAAGGATCTCATAATCAGTTTTGTCACATGGTTTCTGTTCCTCATGGCTCCTGCTACATTGTGGCTACCATTGCTTCATGGCTTTCTGTGTCCTTTTGGCCCACGGTTGCCTTCTTCTTGACTTCTGCTACCTTGTGGCCCCACGGTCTCATGACTCAAATATTGCATGACCTCTGCTGACTTGATGATTCCTGCAACTCTCTTTCCTTTGACTATTTAGTTTCTGGCCACCCCTCATCCACAATTTCTGCCTCAATAAATTCTAACTAATTGTTCACTTCCGAATGCCTCACATTCAGCCCCCCTCCCCCAGCCCAAGAAGGTCTGATTGTTTCATGAATTTGTCATTTGATACATGCCATCCCATGAGGTGGAGCTCTTTTTTTTTTTTTTTTTAAATAGACCATAGATTAGTTTATTTTTAACATCCATCATGCCATGAATTCATAGGGAATAGGTTCCAGAAGCTCAGGCTCCTTTCCATTGGTTCTCACAAAGTGTGCTTCTCTGGGTGGAGCAGGCTGATGCCACAGCTGAATCCAGGTACTTTTCTCTTTGGCTTCCTTCTTTTTCCGGTCATTTTCCTTCACAAGTTTTAGGAAGCTATCTCTGCTCTTAGAATGCTTAATATGCTCAATATGCACATTAATTCTCTTGGCAAGAATCTTGCCCTTGTTTATCTACAACAATGCCAACGCATGCTGGGTAACATTGTTGACTCTTCCAGTTTTGCTATGGTAACATTTGTGGGGCATTCCTTTTTGAAAAGTACCCATGTCCTTGATCTTTCTTGTAGATTCACATATATGTTGCCAAAGGAACCACTCCATGTTTTCTAAAGGGTCTAGAGAACATATATATCAGGTGCTTCTCCTCTTTGCCTTGTGTTCGTCATTCTGTTTAATTACCGGAAGATGGCGGTTCCAGCCAAAAGGAAGCGAGGTGTTCTTATATAACCCCTCATAATAGGCTACTGGCCAGCCTAAAGCTTGGCTGTCCTTGAGTCACATACTATCCCAATCTAGTCATCTGTGGCTAGGATTATGAGGTCACATTGTACAGAGCATGGCAAATGATGCTAAAGGAACCCCTTGGAAAGGACTGAGGGCATGGCAGGTTTGCTGAGGGTTTCCAAAAGGTGGCAGTGTAATTTGCAAGCATCTTGTTTGACCTGTCCAGTACCTTGACCTCCAAGGCTCAACCTAAATCCCATCTTCTCTCTGACCATCTCTGTCTGCCCTGATCTGCAATGGGATTGATCAAGATCAAGACTCTAGAGGCAATGTAGAAATGGAACAGTTCTGGCTCCAATACTTCCTAACAGTAGGACCTTGGGAGTTAATTCCCTTCTGAGGGCCGCAGGAGGGGGTTGGGCAAAGGCTCTAAGTTCTCTTACTGGTCTGATATTCTGGGCATCTCACTATATTATTGTATAAGGGATGAGTCTCACCTATGAAAGCCCTCAAGAACATCTCTTGAGGTAGGAAAAGGAGTTGGAGTCCTGGCTTGGAAGACCCTCATTGCATATAGGAGGTGCTTAGTTAATATTTATTGAACTGGATGAATTAATTGATGGCTAGAGTGGGTTTGGAGGAATACCACACAGCACACAGAATGATTAACAAATTTGAGGGAGAATTCCAGTTGCTGAGGAGGCTGGAATGAGATTCTGACTCAGAGATGGATAAGGAAGGAGACACTGGGACAGGGTAAGAATCTTGGCTATTCATGGGTACTCATTCTGTCCTCTCAGTCACCCTTCATATACAATAATCTCGTACATCATCTCCCTTTAACAGCTAACAACTTATTACCTCCAATCCATTCCTACTGCCTTTTCCCTAGAGAAGGCTTCCTGGTCTTTTCAATTGTTTCCTAACTAATCTCCCTGTCTCCATTCCCTCCCTCACAAATGCATTCGCTCATGAATTTATTTGTTCAAACCCTTTATTGGGTGCCTGTTTCACATCAGGCACTGCTTTTTGCAGAGGATATGTCAATAAGCAAAATATCTTAAGGCCTAACCTTGTGATGATTACAACTTATTCAGAGACAAAATAAGCAAATATAGTAGTGTGAGATATTGAGTAACAGGGAAACTATAGGCACAGGCTTGTATAACATGGACATCTAACCTAATCCATTTCCACACTGGCTGGTTAGCCAAAAACAGGTGTTAAATTCACATTTTATCTGGTGTTTTCCCTGCTTAAAACGGTTTTCATGGCTCCCTCACTGGCTTCAAGATATGGTTTCCAAACCTGGCAGCACTCCAGTCATGCAATGACTGTTATAAGCAGTCGAGAGTCTGAGGCCCCATCTCAAGCTCACAGAAACTGAATTTTTAGAGGTGGGGGCTCAGATGCCATAGGTTTTTCTGGTGTTCAGCCTATTTGGAACCCACACGACAAATCTCAATCCTGTAGTCGGCCACTTAATTTTCTGGCTTTTCTGCTGTTCTTCCACCACCCCAGGGATCTTTATGCTTTAGTTACTTCTGAATTGCTTTGCTATTTCTTGCCTTCAGCTTTTGTGCATATTGTTTCCACTAACTAGAACTTCCTACTTCCTCAGCTGGCTAATTTCAACCCGTCCCTGCAAACTGTTCAGGAGTCACCACAGACTAAAGCATGCCTTCCCTGAGTCCTACCAAAGTTAGATACCCATCCTGTGCTCCTTGTCCGAGTACTGATCACACTGTACTGTTAATGGCTGTTTTACCACTTACCTCAACTAGACGGTGAGTTCCTCAAAGGCAGGATAAAAGACTTAACTCATCTACATTCTCAGTTCATGACAGGTATTTTCAGGATGAAGTGTCAAATTAAAGGAAGATAGTGCTATGAAGTACTCTAACTTCCTGGGCCAAGGCTACTGGGTCCAAAGTATAAAGGAGTCAACCTAGTTCCCCTGAGCCCTGAAGAATCCACTGATTGACTTGCTCTTGGAAACACACCATGGTGCCTGCCGTCCCAGCCTTCAGCATTCATACATGTTGCTTTGTAACAACAGGAGTCAGGTGCCTGGTAGGAAGAGTAGTGGGCAAGCACTAAGGAGATGCGAGTAGGGGTCTAGGATCTGCCATTAAATCACTGGAATCTTGGACAAGTCATCTTGCCTTCCTGATCCTCAGGACTCAAGTCCTCAAAGCTCCTTTGTAGCACTTGTTTTCCTGCATGCCAGGGCCTCAGCCCCAAGGCAGCTTATGTAATCCTTTCCATCCTGTGAGGTTGGGGTTATCTGAGTTATTATCCACACCAATGAAACCATATTTTCAGAGGTGAGACCAGAGCAATTTTTTTTGGAGAGGTTTTTGCTATAGGGCATGTGCGCTCACCAGAAAGACAGAGAGACAGAGAGACGGAAAGCAAGAAATCACCCCCAAGGGGGTTGGCCACACTGCAATTCCTTCTCCTCCATTCTCCTCTTGGGATCTTGGGCACGCATGTACATGCGCCCAGCGTGAGTTTAAGCCATTGGGTCCAGGACTCAAACTGTGGTCGACTACATGGGAGTCCAGCAACATAGCTATTATGCCAACTGCTGGTCCCTAGGACCAGAGCAATTTCATCTTTACAGAGCTCTACATCCTTCAGATGTAGGGGTGCAGCAAGGAACTGCTGCTTTTCATTATAAACCCTTCTGTACTGTTTTTTTTTTTCTCTTGTGTATATATTGCTTTGATTTTTAAAATAGTAAAAGAAAAATCTTCACAAATGATTCTGATGTACAGCCAAGGTTAATAAACCACTTTTATAGTAAAAAAAAGCACTAGAATCAGTGTATCTGGGTTGAAAACCACACTCTTACCTGGTAGGTGGGTCACTTAATAATTTCTGGTTCTCATTTTCCTCATCTGTCAGGTGAGAAGAGCAATCACTACTTTTGAGGGGCTATGATAATCTAGATGCCAGCCAAACTGCTTCAAACATATTTTATTTAATCTTCCCCTTCACTACTGCAAGGGATATTTATTATCTCCTTTTGTAGATGAGGAAACTGAGGCTCAGAGGTGAAGTAACTTGACCAAATTGCTACATCTAGGATTTGAATCTAGTCTGACACTCAAATTATGCTCTACCATGTATGCCAGCATTTGCCAAGGTATGGCACATGTACTACTGGTGCTATGTAACTTCTTTGGTTGAACACAGACAAATTTTTTTCATACTTTTTAATATATATTAGAAAAAAATACAAAATTAGCACATCAAACTAATGATTTCACAAATATCACTACTTACAATGAAACTGATATAGAAAACAATGTTAGATCTCAGATCACCTAAAAAAAATACTAAGAGTAAATAGTACAGGAGGGAAATTTGGAAGTATCTATTGAAAATACATATTTAAATATCCTATGGTTCTGAAACTCCACTTCTAGGAATCGACATTAGGTAAACTTTCATATACATACACTTTTACACAGACGTCGGTGTGTTGTGTTCCTGTGTAGTACTTTTTAACAGCAGAAACTGAAAATAGTCTTAATGTCCATCACAAGAAAAATGAGTAAATAAAATGTAGACTCAGATGATGGCAGTCTATACAGCAATTAGAGGATGGACTAATCTACATTTAACAACATGCACAAATCTTAAAAACACTATTAAGCAGAGAAAGAGAATTTTGGAAAATTTAATTCTCCATTTGTATTAAACACACACAGCAATATCGTCAATGATTCACATATGTATGTAAAAGTATTAAAGTCTAAGTACAACAGACATAATCCCAGCTAAGAGGGGAAGGAACAGGAAGGGGGAGTGGCATGTAGTTGAATGAGGCTTCTTTTATCTGTAACAATCTAAATTCTTAAAAGAATGAATTCATGCACTACTTAATTGGAACTTAAATCTAAAATACAAAAAGTAATAATAAAGATCAGGGTAAGACAAAAGTCTGATGGTGTATATGAGCAAGTAAAGACTGAATTAATCGTACTAGGCTTTGCTGCCCTTCATGGTCCTTACACCTAATTTAGTTCTCAAAAGGAACCTCACATGTGTTAGGCTGGGATGCAGCTCAGGCTACCTCTCCCCCAGTCCTTTGCAATCTAGGTTGGGGCCCAGGCATTGCTTTTCATGCATGATTGAAGCTACAGGCTTTCTTGGCCCCTCCGCCTACCAGGTAAAACCCACTGGTGCCCTGGAACTTTTCCAGTAACCAGGGCACTCAGCACCTCCCAGATCTGAAGGCTCCTTTTGTTCCCAACAATGGGATCAGAAGCCCTCAGAGGTCCAAACATGAGGAGGTTTGTATTCTGAGGGGTCAGCACCAAGTGGGCTCCAAGCAGGAATAAGGCCTCTAGTGAGGAGCCTGACATCATTAAATCCTACGAGGTAGGTACTATTGTTGGCCCCATTTTACAGATGAGGAAACTGAGGCACAGAAAGGTCAAATGACTTGCCCAAGGTCAAATTAGTAAGTGATTAAAAAGTGGATCTAGAGTCCACAACTGTGTCCCCAGAGCCCACTTTGTTCCAACTGCCTAACCAAATCCTACCAATTTGCCATGGTCCAGCTCAGATGTGATCTTCAGGAAGGTCATCTAAAAGTACATATGACATTCAGCTAATCATAGTAATTCATGAAACCATTCTACCTCTTTAGCAAGGGGATGGAGATCATGTCTCATTCAACTCTATATTCCAAGCATAGGAACTGACAAATAAGAGGGTACTCAGTATGTGTTTGATGAATATATGAATAAATGAAGACACAAATGAGAGAATGAGGGTAGTTTCAGGTGACTGCTGAAGATTTCTATGAGGTCCCAAGTACATTTGCCTAGTTCTGGGATGCTGTCTTCCTAAGCTTTCTTGAAATCAAGTTCAGCCTAGGCTCCTTCTAAAACAGGTCTCTAATATCTTTTATTATTTTGCAAACACACTCCCACATATGCATGTAAACACACATATACACACATACATACTCATGCACACAGTGGGCAAGGGACATGTGATTATGGGTGATATGGGAAGGTACAGAAGAAGCAGGGAGTGGGGTAGACAGATGGCCCTGTTCAGCTCAGCTCAGCACCTTCCACAGGCCAGGATGCTCCCTGTAGCTCAGGCATTTTTGCTCCAGATCTAGTGTCACCTCTGTTCCTCTTCATGCTTGATAGCAGGCCTAAATCTCATGACTATACCAAGCAGGGGAGGAGGTGGGAGCCAAATGTCCAGAGACGGGGGAGGGGAGGCTTAGGGATCCAGATAGGGCAAGAGGGCAAAACTATTGCTACTGCTCATTGGGGTTGGGGTTGGCATCTGGGTACTTGGTAAGGTCGAAGGTCAGGACTTTGCTGATCACACAGTCCCCTTGCTGAAGGAGGAGGGAGAAAAAGAAAAATAAAATTGTAAGGAGAGAATTAAGACAGCTCTAGTGCCCTAGGATCAGGGACCTCAAACCCTCCTTCCTACATATCTGCCCAGAGCCCAAAGGTTCTCTCAAGATATGAAAGGATGTGCTCATTCCCATGTGCCTTCTCTCCCTGCCTGCCTCTGTACTCTTCTCCTTTCTCCACTATCTGGCTGCCTCTGCCTGGCCTTCCCATCTGTCCCCAGATGTAATGGGTAGGCTGGCTGGGCTGGCCCAGCCTCCAAGACAGGGCTCCAGTGAGCCCAGATGGCTGTTTGGAAACCTGAGTCACTGTGCTCTCCCACCCTCTGGCCCCTCTACTATAGCCTTCTCTTCCTGTCCTGGGAAGTCAGAGAGTGGGGCTGGATCCTGAGCCAGCCTGCCCTACCTCAGGATAGACTCCAATGAGGCTCTCAGCCTTGGTGTAGAACTCCTCCTTGAGAGAGATGACGATGGCCTGGAAGTTGCAGGTGGACTGCTCCTTGATGTAATTTGCCACCTGTGGGAGGGGCCACTGGGCACTTAGAGCTTAAGCCCTAATATACTGTGTTTCCCAGTCATTATCAGTAGACAGATGGGGTGAGGTAGAGGTGGAAGGTAGGGTAAAGAGAGGCTAAGAGTAGGCTATTGACTACCACGGCATGGATGGCCCTGGGCCAGCCTCCCGGGCACAAAGAGTGGGCGGTGGGAATAGCTAAGGTGCACCCAGGAGTTGCTCCCTGAAACCCAACCCCGACCTCGGAGCCTCCCTCCTGGGCCCCATTTTCTTTGCACCCACCTTGCCAATGTTGGTGTTATCCAAGGCAGCATCAATCTCATCCAGTACGGAGAAGGGGGCTGGCTTGTAGCTGGGAGGGAACCAGTAGGTAAGCTGACACTGGGGGCAGCAGGAGGGAGCAGCAAGGCAGGGTGGGACAGCCCCAGGCCCATCAAACAGATCAACTTCCCTCTCTACTTCATTAAAGACTTAAAAACGTAGATTTTAATGTTCTCTAAGCCTCTAAAAGTCAATGTATAGGGGCCGGCAGGTGGCGTGGTGGTTAAGGGTGCTGGACTCCCACATGGCTGACAACAGTTTGAATCTTAGACCTGGTGGCTTGCTTTCTCATTTTCTCTCACTCTGTCCCTCTAGTCAAATTTAAATAGATAGATAGATCGATAGATAATTTTGAAAAAATTAGGGCTGGTGGGTGGCGTGGTGGTTAAAGGCACTGGACTCCCACGTGGTCAACCATGATTCGAGTCCCGAACCTGGCGGCTTGCTCTTGCTCTGCCCTCTCTCTCGCTCTCTGTGTCTCTCACTGGTCAAAATTAAAAAAAAAAAAAGATAATAAATAAATAATTCTTAAAAAAATTCGGGAACAAGCAGTTAGCGTAATGGCTATTTCGCTGGATTCCCCCCGAGGTACCGGGGTTCACATCCCGGACCCAGTGGCTTAGAACTCACGCCGGGCGCGTGTGTGTGCGTGCCCAAGATCCCGAGAGGAGAATGGAGGAGAAGGGATTGCGGTGTGACCATTCCCCCTGGGGGGTGGTTTCTCGCTTTCTGTCTCTATGTCTCTCTCTGTCTGTCTGGTGAGCGCATGCACCCTATAGCAAAAACCTTTCAAAAAAATTTTTTTTTAAAGTTAAATTCAAATAATTCTTTTTTAAAAAAAGAAGTCAATGTATCAATAGTGCCCACCTCCACACCCAGCCCTGTGCCCCACTTCCTCTCAGGAGTTTCTAGGCTGGCTAGGGAGACAAAGCTATCCTAGGCTCTAGCCATATGGACCAAACTACCCAGTAGTCCACCCTATCCCCTAGATATCACACTCTGCCATTCCTCCTTGGCTCTGCACAGGCTGCACCCTAAGCCTAGAGTGTCCACTGGTCTCCATGGAAAACTACTCATCCTTTATATCCCCTTGCTCAAGTGTCACCTGCATTTTAAAGTCTCCCTAGTCTGTCCACCCATTCCCTCCCCTGGATTGGGTTGGGTGTCCCTCCACAGCCACCCATGCTGACTCAGTTACAACATTTAGCACACTGTTTATGTGCCTGGCTTCCACTACACTGAGCTCCTCAAGGTCAGAAACCACATTTAATTCATCTGTGTCCCCAGTCCCAACACAGGGTCTGGTATAGAAAAGCACTCCATATGCTGAAGGGATGGTGACATACAACTAAGCACTTAATTGTGGGAGTCAGACTCAAGTGCCACAGTGGTCAAAGAGGGCTTCCTCGAGGAAGAATGGAGAATGAGGTGTAAAAGGGTGGAAGATGACAGTCAAGCTAGATTTGCATAGAAAGAGGTTTTTTTTTGGAGAGATTTTCACTGTAGGGCGCGTGCGCTCGCCAGACAGACAGAGAGAGACATAGAGACAGAAAGCGAGAAATCATCCCCCAGGGGGGATGGTCACGCCGCAATCCCTTCTCCTCCATTCTCCTCTTGGGATCTTGGGCACGCACGCACACGCGCCCAGTGTGAGTTTTAAGCCACCGGGTCCGGGACACGAACCACGGTCGACTACGTGGGAGTCCAGCGACATAGCCATTATGCTAACTGCTGGTTCCCTAGAAAGTTTTTTAGCCAGCAACCACATGAGCAAAAGCCTGGAGGTGGGACTGAACACACGGAAAGGCCAGTGAGGACATGCTGAGTGGATGAGGGTAGATGGGGAAAACAGGTCAAGAAAAACCAAGCCCAGATACATGGCGGTAGGTATGGAAACAGGGATGCAATCCAGATTCCACCAGATCAGCTTCACCTCTGCAGATCTCATCATATCCACAGGCCCAGAACTTCTGGTGGCCCTGGTTGGGTCTCTCTGCCAACTGCCCCAGGGGGCAGCCTTACCTATGGATGGCAAAGAGCAGGGCCAGAGCTGCCACTGACATTTCTCCCCCTGACAAGTTGTCCATAGGCCGGAAGCGTTTGCCAGGAGCAACACAGTTGTAGTTGATGCCATCCAAGTAGGGCTCCTCCGGGTTCTCAGGGCCCTGCCTGGGGGAAGGCAAAGAGGTCAGAATCTGGAGCTGAGTCTGGGCAGAGACACAAACAGGAAGCCTAGAGGTAAGACAACTGATGATGTTATGAGCCGGTTAACATGTCTAGCCTACCTGGGCACTGCTGTTGCGGGACAGGGCCTTATAGATTTCATCAATGTTGGTAGCCACTGATTCGAAGCAAGCATTGAAGCGGTCAAAGCGCTCCTTCTTGATCTGTTCAAATGCCTGCTTAGCCTTCTTTGCTCGCTTTCGGGCTGCCTCAAACTCTGTCAGGAATAAACACAAGTAACCCCCTAGTGTTCTGGCTCTGCCAGAGTTAAGGACCATACCCTGGCAAGAATGACTTACAAATGACAGTCCAAAGCAGAAACATCCTATAGGTGGAATGACAAAAACAGGGTCCCAGGAAGAGGGTCCCACAAGGAGCTGGATCCATTGGGTGTGCCATTGAATATGGTATAAGGGAAGAAACATGAGCTTGTAAACATGAATTCCTCCCTGGGTTCTACCAGGGCATGCCACTGAACCCTGCAGAACCTCAGTAGTTTCCCACTCTATAAAAGAGATATGAAAACTGCCACTGTTTAGGATTCCTGGGGGTCTAAAGTAAAAACGGCTGTACATGTAAAAAACAGAAGCTACTGTGATGAATAGCAGGCTCTTGACGTACCTCCAGCCTCCTGCCTGCATCTTAGGCCTAGAGGGCAGATCTTACCATCTGAGGTCTCCTGGAACTTGTCTCGGACACTTTCCAGCTTTTCCATGGCCTTCATGTTAGGGGCAGCAATACGCTGAAGCACACTTTGCTGCTCATTCAGCTTCTGCTGCAATGTGTTCATCTCCTGTTTGATCTCCTCCTCAGCCTGAGCATCCTGTAAGCCCCAGATCCAGCAACATTAAGAAGGGCCAGACCCTGGTGCCTAGACCCCCCCACCTAGAAATGAGTGAGTGAATGGTGCCTGAGTGCCTGCTCCCTCATGGAAGACAGGTTCTTCTTCCTTAGCTCAGTTCTGCCCACCAGATCCTGCCCACAATAACCATTACCACCATCCCTAGAGATCAACAGGCTGATGCCACTTTCTCATCTCTAGCCTTTCCTCCAGGCCCTGGCCAACCTGTCTCTCAGGTGGAGCACCTAGTGATGCCCCTCTCTGGCTAAAGGCCTGGGCGGAACACCCTTCCCTTCTTGGTTTTTGAACTCTTATTTCTGTGTGACTACATTTAATTTTACTGACATAGCACTCCCTTGAGAACTTCTTGGAGATCTGGTCTGGTGCTGGTAAATTCTTTCAGGTTTTGTTTATCTGAGAATGTTCTTGTCTTTTCTTCCCATAGGAAAGACAATCCTACCGGTACAGTAGTCTCAGTTGTAATTGCTTTTCCCTTAACATTTTGAATATATCTTCCCATTCTCTCCTTGCTTGCACTGTTTCCAACAAGAGGTCTGTTATTAGCCTGATGGGATGTCCTTTGTAGGTAACTTGCCATTTCTCTGTTGCCAATCTTAGTATCTTGTCTTTGTCTGTGGTTTTGGTCAGTCTGGCTATAATGTGTCTTGGAGAAGAATCTCCTTGGGTTGATTCTATTTGGGGTCCTTTGTATTTCTTGGGGTTGGATCTTTGAGTGCCTTTTTAGGTTTGGAAAGTTTTCTTGCAGGATTATATGGAATAGATTATCAATGCCCTTATGAGTCTGTTCACCTTCTGGGATGCCAATTATCCAGATGTTTGGACGTTTGATGGTATCTAGTATTTCTTGTATATTAGTTTCAAATTTCTGCATAATTTTCTCAGTCTTCGTGGTAGATTAAATACATGAGACTGAACTGGTGAAATAGCATCCTGTGACTTTTGACTAAAACATTGCTGCTTTTCTTCTAGGCTTTGTTGTCCAGTTTTAAGAGTTTTTGTCCTCTCTTGAGCTGTCAATAGGTTCATGTATCTACTATTTGAACAGAATACTAACCTGTTTCCAGGCTTTTAGCTTTAAGCAAACTTCCTCACCAATTCAAATTTACCAGCCGAACTTGCTATTGAACGTAGTTAGATTATTTAAGAAATTGTGTGATCAATAAAATGTGGGGGGGAAAGGAATGGGAGACAACTGTAGACACCAGAGATAGTGTGAGAAGCATGTGAAAGGGCAGAGAGTCAGGCATAGGGGTAAATATAAATAAGAAACTAGAAATGGAAAATTATTGATGATGATAACATACATGATTAAGCCACTACGCAGTATATTCTGGATGGAAAACCACTTTTTGTAAGCTGTGATGATGATTAGGGATGAATGTAAATTAGTTAATTTTTAAAAAGTTTCAGGAGAAAAAATAATCATGAAACTATTTTTTCATGAAATTTAAAAAAATTGCATATTTAAGGATTGCAGTAAGCTATATAATCCCAGCTGGGTGCTACTTTGTTGTATGTTCGTTCTACTCACTGAGGTTTATGCCTAGTGTCAGACTCGTGTTCATGGATATGTATATAACAGCTGTGCTTGCTATTGGAAGTATTTAGATTAAGTTCTTTAGCGAATAAATAAAATGGGGGGAAAGGCATAGAAAGCAACCATGAATACCAGAAACAGTGTGGGAGGATGGTGGGATACGGCAGATAGTGAGAGATAGAGAATCAAGAATGGCAAAAATAATAAAATATACAGAAAATAGGAAATGAAAAATTGTTTGTTGAGGATAATATGTGTGTTCATGTGCTTGACTGATGGAAAATTTCATTTGTTTGCTGTGATGATATATAGCAAATGAATGTAAATAAATAAATTTAAATGTAAAAAAAGTAAAAGAAAAAAAAGAATACTGTAGGGTGAATGCAAGAACAATTTTAAGCAGACAGAGCTGAATTGTACATAATGACACCTAACTCAGACTCTAGGAGTAGGGAAGGCTTCTAGGAATGTTTACAGTAGGGTCTACAACATGAGTGGGTGATGGCAGAGAGAAGGAACAGTCTTCTATGAAGTTAGGAGTACCATGGGCAAAAACCAAAGAGGTTTCCTCATGACTAATTCATTGAATCAGAAGCAATTCAGGAGGCTGGCTGGTGGTGTGGTGGCTGGGGTACTGGACTCCCATGTGGCTGACCACAGTTTGAGTCCTGGTCATGGCAGCTTGCTTTCTCACTTTCTCTTTCCAGTCAAATAATAAAATAGTAATAATAATTAATAAAATGAAATAAATAATTCTAAAAAAAAGCAATTCAGGCCCAGCCTAGAACTACAGGCAGTAGCATACTGATCTGCAGTACTAAGTCACATGTCCAACTGCAAGTTTGGATCTTGAGTCAACTTGAAACATGCCAGGCACACACTTCTTCAAGACCCTGATTAGCTGGAGGGCTGGGGGAAGGGGACTATGGTGTGACAAGGCAATGTAATTTGCATGCCTACCCGCCTCCCTCTTTCACGCATGTGTATGTACACATGCTCTCTGTCATGAAAGAAATAATATACACTTAAAAATAAATAAAAGCAATTCAAAAGAGTAGTCAATTTTAATAAACTTCAAAAGCTAAAAAACTTCAATATGGCAGTCAGAATCATTGTAGGTGTGCATGCAAGTACATGTTCACATACAGGTACAAGTGTGCTGGGGAGGTCACAGGAAGAAAAGGGACTGGCTAGGTAAACAGAAGCCAGATCCTGAAAGGCTTCTAAGGTCTGAATCTATCCCAGAGAGGTGAGGTACCACTGAATGATTTCAAGAACAAGAAAGAGGGACCAGCAGTTAGAGTAATGGCTATGTCGCTGGACTCCTATGTGGTTGACCTCAGTTCGAGTCCCGGACCCAGCTGCTTAAACTCACGCCGGGTGTGTGTGCATGTGTGCCCAAGATCCCAAGAAGAGAATGGAGGAGAAGGGATTGTGGCATGGCCATCCCCCCTGGGGGGGGGGGTGATTTCTTGCTTTCTGTCTCTCTGTCTCTGTCTTTCTGGTGAGTGCATGCACCGTACAGCAAAAACCTCTCCGAAAAAAGAAAAAGAAAAAAAAAAAACCAAGAAAGACATGAACAAATTTATATTTTAGAAAGCCCTTCTGAAGGGCTGTGCAGTCATCTCCAGCATAGATATTTACTTAAGACAAGGTCTTGCTATGTCACAATCTTTTCGCCTCAGACTCCTAGATGGGACTACATGCATGTGACACCACACTCTGCTTTTTTTCAGGCAGGATCTCAATATGGTGCCCAGGCCAGCCTTGAGATTGTCGTGATCCTCCTGTTTCAGCTTCCCCAAGTTGCTGGGATTATAGGTGCACACCATCATACCTGGCCTTTAGATTGAATAGAGAATCAAATATGGGCCTCACATGAGGTCCTACCCAGCCTGCAGAGCAGTGCCTTAGCAGGCTACACCACTGCAGCAGGGTCTCCAGGATAGGCCTTTAAGTGATATATGAAAAGTATACAACAGTAGGCTATGGTTTATCTAAGAGAAGGTGGAGGAAATATAAATATATTTGTATACAAATATATTTATATTTTAAACATCTAATGTAAAAAATGAAAAAGGATAATCTAAAAACTAATTAAAAGGGTTACTATGAAGAAAGAGGGGTGAATGGGACAGGAATGGAAGATAGAGTTCCCTTAATGTATCTTGTTTTATGCTTTTGGTATCAAAACCACACAAAGATGTTATTACTGGGACCAGCAGATGGTGTAATGATTATGTCGCTGGACTCCCAAGTGGCTAACCATGGTACAAGTCCTGGACCCAACAGCTTAAAACTCATGCCAGATGCACATTCCCAATATCCAAAGAAGAAAATGGAGGAGTAGGGACTACAGCATGGCTATCCCACAGGTACTTTCTCACTTTCTGTCTATCTCTCAGCAAGTGCGTGCACCCTATAGCAAAAATCTCTCTTAAAAAAAGATGTTATTAATTAAAAAATGAAATTAAGGGACCAGCAGATGTGGTAATGGCTCATTCCCACTATCACTCACCTTTAAACGCTCAGGTGTGTTGATTAGGACTTTGAGAAGACTTTGTGGTCCTCCCTGTCCAATCTGGAAATCCATTCCAGCAAAGGGCCTTGCTATACGGCAGGCTATTTGTGGCTGGAAGTCTGTGCAGTAGAGACCTGTGGTTCATCCCCTCCCCCACTTGCCTATGAACTCTCAGGTGTGTTGCTTGAAACTTTGAGGAGACCCTATACCCCTCTCCCACCCCGGCTGTTGTAGCGCAGGGAGACTGAACTGCAAAGAGACTGTAGCTTATCCCTTGCCACATGCTTATGAATTCTAAGACGTCAGTGTTTACTGAAGTGCCTGGATAGATCCCTTCTATCTTCCTCAATTAAAGCTCAGAAGCGCTGTCTCAGCCACACTTGTTCTTTAGAAACTGGGAGGACTTTGAATTATCCAGACCAGTGACAATAATGCAGTTCCTGGTGAGTATTAGGGAAATAGAGCAGCAGTGAGATTGCTAATCACCTACTCCTGCATGTCTCTGCATGTCTCTGAATGCTCAGAATTAACTCAAGGAATTTAGGAAGGAATGTATAAGTCACCAGATGACTAGAAACCATCGTGGAGACACAAGAGGTATGAGCAACCAAGAAAACGTCTCTCTCTCCCAAGGGAAAACATCAGTTCCTCATTACCCACAGACAACACAATGGAATTCATGGAAATGTCAGATAAACAACTGAGAATATTTATAGTGACAAAACTAAAGGAGGTGCAAGAGGAAAGAGACAACAAGCTCTAGGAGATGAGGAAGTCCTTTCACAATTTGAGAAAAGAAACAGACACCATAAAAAAAGAATCAAATGGAATTGTTAGAGATGAAGACTGTGATACAGAAAATTAAAACCTCCCTTGAAAGTATTAAAAGCAAATGAGATCACGCAGAAGATCGAATCTCGAATGTAGAGGACAAAACCTTGGAACTAGAAAAAAGTATCAAAAAGACAGAAAATAATCAAGAAAAATGAGGACAATATTCAAGAAATACTAGATACCACTAAGCGTCCAAACATCTGGATAATTGGGATCCCAGAAAGTGAAAAAAAAATAAGGACATTGATAATCTAGTCCATGAAATCCTGGAAAAAACCTTTACAAACCTAGAGAGGTATTCAAATATCCAGACCCAAGAAACATAAAGGACCCCAAATAGAATCAACCCAAGAAGATCTTCTCCAAGGCACATCATAGCCAGATTGGCCAAAACCACAAAGACAAGATACTAAAACTGGCAAGAGAGAAATGTCAAGTTACTCGCAAAGGCTATTCCATCAGGTTAACATTGGACCTCTCATCAGAAACAATGCAGGCAGGGAAAGAATGGGGAAATATAGTCAAAGTGTTAAATGAAAAATAATTTCAACCAAGATTACTATACCAGATAAGATTATCCTTTATATGGCATAAATATATAAATATATAAGAAACAAGAAATGGAAAATTATTTATTGATGATAAAATATATGACTAAGCCACTATACAGTGTATTCTGGATGAGAAACTGCATTTTGTATGCTGTGATAATGTTCAGTAAATGAATGTAAAATAAATAAAATTAATAAAAAAATAGATAGAAACATTCTCAGATAAATAAAACCTAAAAGAAATGACCAACTCAAGACCAGTCCCTCAAAATGTTCTGAAGGGAGTGCTATACCAGGAAAACTAATGTTAGACAGACAGATAAAAGAGAACACTAACCAACCAAGAAAATGCTGAATGAAGCAAAGCAAATCAGGCTATGCACTTAATATATACCAACTGTCCACACACTATGGTAGAGATTGAAAGACTGGAGGACATAAAAGCAGTGAAAATAGGTATGGACACTGGAGAAGGTATGGAAGGAGGATGAGAGAGGGGAAGAGTATAGGGAAGGAAATCAGGGTGAAAAAATAGAGAAGCAAGACATTTGTGGGACACAGAAATGTTTTTTTACCTGTCAATGATAACATGTATATTATTCTCAACCAGTCTTGTCTGAGGTGTATTTCATGTTGGGTAAATTTTCCTTGTTAGTCAAATGATGTATAGTGATCAAATGTTTAAAATATAATAATAATAAAAAAATGGAATTGAAAATAAATAATATTCATGCTGGGCCCATGTGCATACGTGCCCCAAATCCCCAGAGGTGATTGGAGGAGAAGGGACTGTGACGTGGCCATCCCCCTGGGGGATGATTTCTCATCTTCTGTCTCTCTGTGTCTCTTCAGTGAGTGTATACACCCTACAGCAAAAATCTCTCCCAAAAAAAAAAAACCCTAAAACCAAAATTAAACCAAATTGTGTAACCTACCAGGTGAAAACTTGTTGGGTAGTAAGATATTCACAAGATGCCAAAGTATCTCACTAAAGTATACCAATTAATGACAAAGGTAAAAGGGTGTATTTAGTGTCGAGGGACCTGACAACTGTCACCTTAACTAAGGGATGAAACTCAGTATCACTAATATTGTGCATGTCGCTGCATGATGTGCCTCCTGGCAGCATGCAACACTGTATGACAGTGGCTGACTAGCCTTATTTCTTAAAGACTGAAATCAGCTTGTTACCCTGATTTTCTCATCCATATTGTAACCATTTAGATTAACAATGTGTTTTGGGGCCAGCAGATAGCATAGAGGTTATGGCAGTTGGATGCCAAATGGCCAACTGTGCAGTTCAAATCCCAGATCCATCCACCTGAAAAATCGCACCAGGCGTGTGTGCATACCTGCCCCAAATCCTGAGAGAATGGAGAGGGGATTACGGTGTGGTCATCCTCCCATGGGGAATAACTGATTTCTCACTCTCTTTCTCTCTGGTGAGCGTATACACCCTATAGCAAAAATAGAACAAAGAACAAAATAGAACAAAACAACAACAACAAAATCTGTTTTCCCTCTCCAACCCAGGTGGCCGTTCTTTAAAGTGATTCTGGGAACTGAGAGCAAACCCATTTACAATCCAGGTATAGTCTTTTTGAAATCTTTTTAAAAGTCACAGCTTGCCTCAATGTGGAGAGATCTTCAGGTTGGGACAGTAGGAGACAGTAGAAAGTACAGCAGACCAAGCATGAAGTCAAAGCTGCAAATGCCTTGGGGTCACCATCCAAGTGAAATTACCCTTTCTTTCATATGATTTGCCCTATTATAAACCCCTGTGCAGTGCTTTATTAGAGTTGTCCCTTTTGTGTTTTCAATCTCACCGATCCTACCCTCGAACAAATGTACACATCACCAATGAAGTGTTCTTGCCAAAACATACTTGATCTGAACCCACTGAGCCTCCAGATACACCAGAAGTCCAATTTATAGGAGATATAAGGGTTGGAAGAACAGGTTGAACAGTACTATGAAGAAACTAACGTATCTGTAATCTGAGGCACTTTCCAAGACAACTCACACAGACTCTAATAAATATCATGAAATAAACATGAAGGACCAACTCCATATTAAAAGAAACAAAAGAGATGTAGCAACCAAAGGCCATTTACAACTCAATTAGATCCTGGTTCCAGAAAGGGGGGGAAAAACTATAAAAGAAAATTTTAGAATACCTAGAGTAATTCAAATGTGGGTTTAGATATTAAACATTATGAAATAATTATTCATTTTCTCAGGTATAAAATGGAATTACGGTAATGTAGGAGAATCCCTTGTCTTTAGCATTCTGAAGTATTAATGGCTGAATTATCATG
>NW_006207942.1:344394-344996 GCF_000334495.1 Tupaia belangeri chinensis
AAAATGCATATATGGGGGCCAGCAGATGGCATAATGGTTATGTCACTGGACTCCCACATAGTCTACTGCAGTTCAAGTCCCAGACCTGGCAACTTGAAACTCACACTGGGCGTGTGTGCATATGTGCCCAAAAATCCCGAGGGGAGAATCCCCACCCCCACCCCAGGGAGTGATTTCTCACTTTTTGTCTTTCTGTCTCTCCAGTGAGTGCAAGTGCCCTATACCAAAGCATCTCTCCCTCAAAAAAAAAAAAAAAAAAAAAAAAGCGTGTAGTGGGGCAGGAAGGAAGAGAGAGGACAGGTAAGACAAAGGTGGTAAAATATTCGTTGTAAATCTAAGATGAAAAGTATATGGGTGACTGGAACCAGCAGTTAGCATAATGGTTATGTGGCTGGACTCCCATGTAGTTGACCATGGTTCAAGTCCTAGACCCAGCAGCTTAAATTCATGCCAGGTGCATGTGTGTGTGCTTGCCTAAGATCCTGAAAGGAAAATGGAGAAGGGATGGTGACGTGGCCATCCCCCCCGGGGGTGATTTCTCGCTTTCTGTCTCTCTGTCTCTCTCTGTCTGGTGAGCGCATGTGCCCTATAGCAGAAACCTC
>NW_006207942.1:345065-349015 GCF_000334495.1 Tupaia belangeri chinensis
TTGAGTTCTATTCAACTCTTCACCAGGTTTAAAACATTTCAAAATTAAAGTTTGTAGAAAAAAAAGAAAATGCTAAATGGAGTAACCCCCAAAACTTGGAAACAAAATAAAACAGAGGTCCAGCTCCATAGCACAACAGTTAAAGTAGTCAGATCCCACATGGCAGACCTTGGATCAAGTCTCGGCTTTCAAAACAAGACAGGCATGCATGTGTATGTGCCCAAAAATCTGATGGGATACAGGAATGGAGGAAAAGGGATGGCAGAGTGACCATGCTTCACTGAAGGGTGTTTTCTCCCTTTCTATGGCATGGGCATGTCCCCTCTGGAATAAGAAAATATAAAATTAAAAAAATAATAAAACAAGAAAACCTAACTATATATTAAGTTGGTTAAACACCCAAGACTTCTTTCAAATTACTTTAAAACACAGGAACATGACTACACATGTTTTCAGCTTAATGACAAAAAGAACCTCAAGGCAATAAACTATTTAAAATTGCATTCAATCAATTACCATGTCTTATTTTGATTTTCAAGCTATCATATGAGGAGAATTTACAAAGTTTATGAAAAAGTAGAATTAGATTATGAGTTTAGATTGGTGCAAAAAAATTTTGAAATCTATGCATAGTTCTTTTCATGATATTCTTTTATTTTTAATTGCCAGAGGACATGAGTGCACACACACGAGAGAGACAGACAGACAAGGAAAATGAGAAAGCACTGTTCATGAGGAATGGTCACACTGCAATCCATTCTCTACCAATTCTCCCTCCTTTCAGGATTTTGGGCACTCATGTACAGGCATGGCATATTTCTTAAACCACTGTCTGGGACTTGAACCACACAGTTGGCCATGTAGGATCCAGCCACCATGCCATGGGCCAGTCTCATGATACTTATTGTTCATGAACTTTTTCAAGAGTCCCTGTACTACAGAGTAGGATAAAGTAAATACCTTATGATAATATTGCTAGGAACTGGTATTTTCAACAATATCTGGAGACTTAAACATAAAATCAATGATGTTAAATTGTAAAAATTACAATTTCAATTAAAAGTATCAATATAACATGATGTGTTTTTCTTCAAAATAAAATATGCAATTAGAACCCAATCTACTGAAAACTTCTAAAAGCACTGACCAACCAAGCAGTCACTGAGTGCTCACTCCAATATCCAGATGGTAGTTGCTAAATAACAGCATTTCCCACTAAAACATGTCAGAACTTCACTGAAATCTGGCTGATTAGAACTCTGTAGTGAGTGACATAGAGGATGAGTCTGGATATATCTGGAAGCAAGGATTATCTCAAGGACTATAAGGATTGTGTCAAAATAATTCAGAAGCCAACTTAAATGAATTACCACTGGCAGAAGATGGGAAAATCAGAACACCAAGAAGGATAATAACCACAATAGACTGATACACACCATAAACATTTAAATTCATAAATCTGGGATACAACTCAGTGGATAAATCTTGAAAATGCCAAGGAATCAACTCAGTATTTTATAAACCAATAAAAGGGAAGACTCAAGCATACATATTCTCCTTTCCTATACAAACCAGATAAATGATGAGAGGAAGTATCTCTCTGTAGTACTCCAGCTAACAAACAAAGAAATGACAGAATAAGGTTTTTTAACCCCTGATGAATTAATGGATCATCATGCCTGTGAACCCTACACAAAGCACCACAACCAGACTTCATACACCTCCTCACGGAAGTAACATAACCATTTGTGAAGGAGTCATGGTCACAACAAATAAGCTAACCGTGGGAACCAGCAGTTAGCGTAATGGCTATGTCGCTGGACTCCCACGTAGTTGACCGCGGTTCGCGTCCCAGACCCGGTGGCTTAAAACTCACGCCAGGCGCGTGTGCGTGCGTGCCCAAGATCCCGAGAGGAGAATGGAGAAGGGATTGCGGTGTGACCATCTCCCCTGGGGGGTGATTTCTCGCTTTCTGTCTCTATGTCTCTCTCTGTCTGACGAGTGCATGCGCCCTATAGCGAAAATCTCTCTCAAAAAAAAAAACCCAAAAAACAAACAAACAAAAAAACCCAAAAAACAAAAAACAACAAACAACAAGCAAAACTTGAATCTAATCAACCCCTAGATCTGTGTTATCCAATACAGTCACCGCTAGCCACACTTAGATACTGAGTGTATAAAATGTGACTGGTACAACTGAGAAGCTAATAGAATCTTAATTTTATGGAGTTTTAGTTCATTTAATTTGAAAGCCTAATAACTGAGTCACTGAAAAACTTTTAAATATATTTGGAACAATTTGGGTATATGGGTCTCTTGGTTGAATTGTAAATTTCAGGATATCTAAATACAGATCAAGTATTTCTCTCCAAATTTTAACATCCAAACTGAGATATGCTGTAAATGTAAAATACTGAATTTTGAAGACTTGATACAAAAAAGGACTATTATTAAACACGTCATCGATAATTTCTATATTTCTCACACATTAAAATGATACTCTTGGGGACCAGCAGGTGGCATGGTGGTTAAGGTGCTGGACACTCCCACATGGTTGACTGTGGTTCAAGCCAGACCTGATGGCTTGCTTTCTCACTTTCCCCCTCTCTTTCTTTCTGTATCTCTCTCTGGTCAAATTAAAATAAATGAATGAATAAATAAAATTAAATAAGTAATTCTTTAAAAAATTATAGTCTTGAATCTACTGGATTAAATATAGTATAGCATTAAAATTAATTTCACTTTTTTCTTTTTAAAATGTAGCTACTAAGAATTAAAAATTATGAAAGTGTCATATTTTCTCTATTTTCATCATCATTATTATTATTATTTGCTATAAGGCAGTGCACTTACCAGACAGTGAGAGGGAAAGTAAGAAATCCCACACCCTCCCAACCCCTGCCTTCAGGGATGGCCATACACCAATCCCTTCTCCTCCAGTCTCCTCTCAAAATTTTGGGCACGCACATGTGCACAGAGGCACACACACCCAGGGTGATTTTCAAGCAGCCAAGTACGAGCCTCAAACCATGCAGTCAGCCATTTGGGATCCAGTGCCTTGACCACTGCTTTGCCTGCTGGCCCAACATTTTATCTCCATTGAACAACATGAAGACACATCTAACTTCCCACTTATAAGAACTACAGAGATATGGGGAGCAGCAGGCGGCATGGTGGTTAAGGTGCTGGACACTCTCACATGGCCAATGATAGTCAAGTCCTAGACCTGGTGGTTTGCTTTCTCTCTCTGGTCAAATTAAAAACAAATAAATGAATAAATAAAATTAAATAAATAATTCTTTTTAAAAAAGTTTAAAAAAAAAAAGAACTACAGAGAAAGCAGAACTATTTTGTGTTGTTTTGGGAAGATATATTTTAAACATCACAGGATACAATCAGCAACATACAATTTGTAGAAAACTATTCAAGAGAAATGAGTTGATTTATTTAACAATAAAAAATACTGCAAAGAAAACAAAAACCAGATGGAAGGGGATTCTGTAGATCAAATAAGACTTAAGAGACATATCAACTAATTGTTCTTTTAATCATGCATATCTATCTATCTAGGTATCCCTATCATCTTATTTGACCCCCAATTCAAGCCAGCAAACCACTGAGTCTGTGTCTGAATGTATGCAGGACAATCGGGACATGTAACACTAATCATAATATTAAGAAATTATTATTTTTTAAGTATGATAATAGTTCTAATCATTTCTAAAAAAATCTCATCTTAAGCCAGCAGGTGGTGTGGAGGTTAAGGCACTGGATTCCACATGACCAACTGTGCAGTTCAAATCTCCAAGGAAACTGGAAGAGAAGTGACTGTGGCATGGCCATACTCCAGGGGGGTGATTTCTTGCTTTCTTTCTTTGTCTTTCTGGCGAGCACACATGCCCTATAGCAAAAACCTCTAAAAAAAAAAAAAAAAAAAAAAAGAAAAAAAA
>NW_006207942.1:349046-350908 GCF_000334495.1 Tupaia belangeri chinensis
AAAAAAAAAAGGAAAAAAAAAAGAAAACTGCATCTCTTTTAGAGATATTCTACAGTATTTACAAATGAAATGATATGTCTAGAATTTATTTTAACACAACCTGAGGGTAGTCAGCTCACTCTACATTGCTGGCTTTTTGGGTACTTTAGTACTCCTAAACCAAGCTTATCTGTCTTCTCATTGTAGGATAATAATAAAAATTAATAAACTATCTACCTTTTCTTTAAAAAAAAAAAGTAATAATAACCTGAGGATTATGAGGGAGAATGGAGTGTGTGTGGGTGCACGTGAAACAAGTCTGACAGTTGTTGAACCTGGTGATGTCGGGCAAGCAGGTAGCATGCTGGGTGAGGTGCTAGACTTCCACATGTTCGATCAACAGTTTAAGTCCCACACCTGGTGGCTTGCTTTCTCACTTTACCTCTCTCTCTCTCTGGTGAATTAAAATAATAATAATAATTGGGACCAGCAGATGGCATAATGGTTACATTGCTGGACTCCCATGTAGTCTACCACGGTTTGAGTCCCAAACCTGAAGCCTTAAAACTCAT
Source organism: Tupaia belangeri chinensis (assembly GCF_000334495.1). Classification (NCBI taxonomy): domain Eukaryota; kingdom Metazoa; phylum Chordata; class Mammalia; order Scandentia; family Tupaiidae; genus Tupaia; species Tupaia belangeri. Next base: position 349,598 of record NW_006207942.1, read on the forward strand.
GCCGGGTGTGTGTGCATACGTGTCCAAGATCCCAAGAGGAGGATGGAGGAGAAAGGATTTTTCACTTTCTCTCTCTCCTTCTCTGTCTCTCTGGGAAGCAAACGCACCTATAGCAAAAATCTCTCTTAAAAAATAATAATAAATAAATAAAATTAAATAATTCTTAAAAAAAAAAAAGAAACTGATGTTGCCTACATGAGGGAGTACTGTACTATTTTACTCTTGCATATGAAATTTTCCATAATAAAATCCTAAAAATAACAACAATAACAACAAAAATGAACTTGAAGTGGTCTCCAACGGCCAAGGATGGGACAATCTGAGCATCAAGAAAAATGATTCCAACAAACTGAAACAAATCAAATATATCTAAACACTTAAGTTAATATATACCCCTCCACTGCTTTGGCGTTCCTCAATAGCTGTTTGAACCTCATCCTTTACGTCCTAATTAGTAAAAGGTTCCAAGCTCGCTTCTGGGCCTCAGTGGCTGAGATACTCAAGCATACTCTGTGGGAAGGCAGCTGTTCTGGCACAGTGAGTGAACAGCTCAGTAACTCTGAAACCAAGAATCTGTGTCTCCTGGCAATAGCCCAGTGACTTACTATTTTCCCACAAATCAGTATAAAGCTTTTGTGTAGGTCCTATCACAATGCTTTCAGATTGAAGTGGGTTTCAAAATAATAGAGCTGACCATAGTTTTATTGTCATTTTTGTTTGGTTTTGTCAGTTTATTGGCACTGCATTTTTGCATGGACATAATACTTGGGAAGAATCTGCCTAATTTTTTTCCTGCAATTTAACTGATCTACATCATTCTTACTGAATATACCACTATGGATTAGTCACTGCTGCTAGAACAGTAACAGGCATTTAAAAAATCTTAATAACTGTTGGGCCAGCAGGTGGTGTGGAGGTTGGGGCACTGGATCCCACATGGCCGATTGTGCAGTTAGAGTTCCGGACCTGGCAGCTTGAAAATCACTCTGAGCGCATATGTGTGCATGCCCAAAATCCTCCCAGAGGAAACAGGAGAAGGGATAGTAGCATGGCTATTCCCCCTAGTGCCTGATTTCTCACCCCCTCCCCTTTCTCTGTCTCTCTGGTAGGCATATATGCCTTATAGCAAAACTAAAAACAAAACAAAACAAAAACTTTCAAAGACCTAAATTTTTAATATTAACTATAAAATTAATTTTTGAAATGTTAAAATATTTGCTTAAATTCACTTTAATTTTACACAAGTAAACTATTAAACATATTCTTAAAATGCAACCCTAGTACATCATTTATTTTTTATAATCTGAGTAT
>NW_006207942.1:351131-357119 GCF_000334495.1 Tupaia belangeri chinensis
TTCTCACTTTCTGTGTGTCACTCTCTGTCTGGCGAGCGCAAACACCCTATAGCAAAAACCTCTAAAAAAAAAAAAAAATCTGTTCCTTATAAATATTTATGCTTAATAAACTGCCCTAAAACCTAAACATAGAAATAAAATAAACTACAATACTATTATCATACCTAAAAATATTAACATACAATATTTGGTCACCGTTCAAGTAGATTTTTTATAATTTTGTCAAAGCAGGTTTCAAATAAGGTATGCACATTACAACTGACCGATAGGTCTTTAACTCTCATTTACTCTGTTGATTTGTCTTTTTCAGTCTGTAACAGCTCCACTACCCTCTTTATTTTTTTCCTTCCCAATTGTTTACAGAAAAAATTAGGTCTTTTGTCCTTTAGAGTATCTCATAGTCTGGATTTGGCAACTGCATCCCTGTGATTTTATTTCATGTGTTCCTCTGGCACCAGTGTTTCTTATAATTAGTAGATGTAGAAGCTTGATCAGATCCATGTTTGAACTTCTGGCAAAACATTTCACAGGTAATGTTGAACACTAACTGTATCATTAGAAAGAAAACAGAGATCAGGGGGCTACACAGTGGAATATCACAGTAGCACAATGCTGTGAGGCTGACCCATATGAGAAGGTTCCAGGTTCATGCCTGGAGACTTCCATGAACATGCAGGGCACGCACATGCCTATGATTCAGGGCTAGCTAATTCTGGGGCTAGACTTGCAGCATGAAGACCCTGTTCAGGATGCTCTCTCTCTCTCTCTTTCTGTGTGTGTGTCACTTTGTTTACTCATGAAAGAGGGAAATAAACTTTTAAAATAAAGAAGAAACTGATATCACATTATCTACAGATGTGATGTAAGTGGAAGCTTACTACCTATGACATATTCTTGCCCCCGAAAAAGAACCTAAATCCAACCAAACCCCAATTTGCCTGCTAGTTTATAGAAAATACAGGGGATGGGAGAATAGGTTAAATAACATCATGGGGACATAATCAGCCAAATCTAGAATATAGAAAATTCTATAGGACCAATGACCCAGTTTCTTCCATAAATAGAAAGAAAAAAATAAAAAGGAATAGGAAAATGTTATAGACTAGCAGAGACCAATTTTAACATATAGACTTCACTTGGATATTCACTGAAACACATAAGCTGAAAAAAATAAAGAGAAAAAAAGAAAAAAGAAAAAGGATTTTCATGGAAATCTAAACATTTACTGTATTAGGTGATACTGCAGAGTTGTTATCAAATCTCTTTTGGTTAGATATTGTGGTTCCTTTTCTCCCTAAAAAATTATTTAACTTAAGATTATTATTTTTTTTAATTTGGTCACAAAGACAGAGAGAGAAAGGGAGTGATAAAGCAAGTCTCCAGGTCTAGGACTCAAACCACGGTCAGCCATATGGGAGTCCAATGTCTTACCCATCGCACCACTTGCCACTCTCCTCCTTTTTAATTTTTTTTTTGGAGAGGTTTTTGCTATAGGGCGCGTGCGCTCGCCAGACAGATAGAGAGAGCCACCCAGATCTTGCTGGGAATTCTCTCTCTCTCTCTCACTGGCTCATGAATAAAAACACTCTCCTCCTTTTTTTTTTTTTTTAAAAAAAAAAAATCATATTCAGCATCAGCAAGTGGCATGGTAGGTAAGGACTCCCACATGGTCGATCTCAATTCAAGTCCAGGACCCAGCAGCTTGAAAATCACGCCAGGCGCACATGGCCAAAATCTCGAGAGGAGAAAGTACTGCATTGTGGATATCCCCCTGGGGGGTGACTTCTCACTTTCCCTCTGTCTTTTTCTAGCAAGCACACACACCTTACGGCAAAAACCTTAAAAAACAACTTCATATTCTAGGGATACATGCTAAGGTAATTATGGATGGAATAGTGTCTATAATTAATTTGCTTTAAAATAGTCCACTGGGAATGACCGTATGTTGCTAACTAACTATTGAAGCTGAGTGATGTATGCCTGGGGTTCATTATCACTCTCTTTACTTCTATGTATGTTTGAAATTTTCCATAATAAGTTAGAAAAAAAGTCAATACCCCCTAGATATATCAATGAAATATGGATCAGAAAACATTAGAAATTACTGTATTTAGGAGGTTCCTGTGGTAGTCTATGTATAATAAAAGTGGCCTGCACTAGAGAGATGGTAGGAAACAGAAAAAAGAATTCAATTGATTTTCAGGAGGTAAAAGTGGTAGTACGGCTTGGTAATGAATATGTCAAGTGAGAGAGGAAGTAGTCAAGGATGAGGCTCAGATTTGGGGTTGAACATGTGGACAACACTGAGAAGGGACAGATTTGGGGAGAAAGGCTAGGTTTTGAGGCACCTGAAGGACCTAGCACACATAGGACAGCTGAAGTCAGGGTAGAGAAAGGATCCTCAGAATAAGGGCATGCCAAGTGAGGACAAAGCCTTGAGGAATACTTGAGGCCAATCTGCCCACTGTACAGATTGTTCTTTCCGTATGTCTAACTTTGGCTTAGAAATGTACACACATAGGGACCAGCAGATGGCATAAGGCTACGTCGCTGGACTCCCATGTAGTCAACTGCAGTTCAAGTCCCAGACCCAGTGCCTTAAACTCACGCTGGGTGCATGTGCATGCATGTCCAAGATCCCAAGAGGAGAATAGAGAAGGGATTGCGGCATGGCCATGCCCCCTGGAGGGTGATTTCTCACTTTCTGTCTCTCTGCTTCTATCTTCCTGGCAAGCGCATGCACCCTTTAGCAAAAACTTCTAAAAATAAAGAAATGTAGGGACCAGCAGGTGGCATGGTGGTTAAGGTGCTGGACACTCCCATATGACTGATCACTGTTCAAATCTTGGACCTAGTGGCTTGCTTTATCTCTTTCTCTCTCTCTGTCTCTCTCTGGTCAAATTAAAATAAATGAATGGACTCCCATTCTTTGAAAAAGAAAATTAAAAAAAAGAAAGAAAGAAATGTACACACATAGAGGGGGAAGTCTAGTAGCAGACAAGGATAGGAACAACAAGGAGAATGAGAGGTGGGACACGTGTATGTGTCTGTGTGTTTATAGGAGGGGGAGACCCTGGCTTGCAACTTAATCCTCTCTCCCTTACTGCCTCTCCCCTCTTTGCAGCCATGGTCTCCACAGGATCCCCAGATGGGCTGACCATCTCCGGATACCTGTAAAGATGTCCCCACCCTTGAAGGTTGATTCTCACCTTCAGGTCCTCACACAGGTCACCGTAGTCAATCTCTATGAGGGCCTCTCGTGCGTAGATACTGGATGTTCTCTGCGAACCACTCACTGACTCTTCCCCCTGGGAGCTACCCTGCAATGGCAAGAGAGAGCTAAGTAGAGCAGAATGGCCATGAGAGTGCCCCTCTAAAAGGAGGCTGAAGATCCTTTGCAGCCTTGAGTGTCTCGAGAGCACCTTGCTAGAAAGCACTGTGGCAAGAGGAACAGATGCTTCGCAGGCAAAAGACCAGAGTTCAAAACTGGCTCTTACACTAATGGTATGATCCTGAGGTTTTTTGTTTGTTTGTTTGTTTAACCTGTAATGTGACAGTGTGAGCCTGGCAGTGCTATAGTTAGGATTAGGGGTATTATGTCACGTGTTACCATGATGTCCAGCACACTTTTGTTGTTCAAAATAATTTACTGAATTAAACTGAAATGCTATTTGGGAAGGAGGGGTGGGGGAAAGACTTAGATACATGACCAGGTTTAAAACCAGAAATAGGCAAACCTTCTCTCCCTTAACATTCCCTACCTCTTTGCTACCAATCTTCACTTCCAAAGGCTAACATGCCTCAGCTCTTCTATTGATTCGTGCTGCTCCCTTCACTGTAAGTAAGTTTCCTCACCTCTGCATCGCTGATGTCCTTCCCCAAACCCTCTCCTGGCCAACATCCTCATTGCAGCTAAGCTAGCATCCCTCAGCTGCCAGCTGCCCCTGTCTTTCTTTGTTCTTGGCTAACAGTCCTCAATTCCCACTCCTACCAATATCCATCACCTGCTGGAATGAACATAACTCAGGTCTCTAAGGTTAATGGATGATTTTATTCTTTCCGGCTTACCTCCTTCACCACCCACTGGCTTACAGCTCTACCCTCAATTCAACTTCCTTTTCAGACCAAGTCTATTACCTGTCACCTCGCCTACCTTTGCCATCTCATCTTGTCTCATCTCTTCTGTGTCCCTCTTCATGTCCCCTGTCACCCTCTGCTCACCAGCCTTCTCTCTCTCACCTGCCCTTCCTACCCACTTTCACTACCTTGCCCTGGATAATACTGTTCAGAGCCCACTCCCACCACCAGCCATAGCACTTACCTCTTCCTGACTAATATCATCCATGGTTCCTTTAGATAGTGGCAACTTGATGTCCTGCATCTTGCAGGCCTGTAGCAAATTGTGGCGGTCACTGCGCTTCTGTTCAAGCTTGGTCTCAATGGCTGTCACCTCCTTCTGTAAATGAGTCATTTCCCTAAAAAGGTTCAGGGGCCTAGGTGAGACCCAAATCTGGCAGGTTGCCTATTCTATTTCCTCCCACCCCAGGCCTGAACCCACTCACTTGTTGGCACCCCCTAGTTTCTTACGAATCTCCTCCATCTCATGATTCTTGTCATTGACTTCTGACTTCTTGGCCAGATGCTGATTCTTCAGGTCCTGTAGCTGGGCCATGGTCTCATCTATGATCTTCATGTGTCTTTGTTCTTCCTGGTTTCAGCAGGGATTAAGAGGATAACAAACATAAAAGTTAAATAACATAGGCAAACATAAAAGTCAAATATCTTCAAACCAAGAACACCAAATCACCTCAGCAGGGAATGCTGCTAAGAAACAAGGTTAAACAGTAATGTAAAAGGTAGGAGAAGGCTGGTAAGTGGCATGGTGGTTAAGGGCAGTGGACTCCCATGTGGTCAACTGTACTTTGAGTCCTGGACCGGGCAGCTTTCCTTTCTCACTTTCCCTTTCTCTCTCTCTATTCCTCTCTGGTCAAATCAAAATAAATAAATAAAATCATGCTTTAAAAAAAGGTAGAAGATTGAATTATCACAAAATATTTACATAGTAGCACAGCTATGCTTAACTCTAAAGAAACAAACCAGGGGCTAGGCAGTGATGCAACAGTTTACTACTTGAAAGGTACTGGGACCAGCAGTTAGCATAATGGCTATGTCGCTGGCCTCCCATCTAGTCGACCGTGGTTCACGTCCTGGACCCGGTAGCTTAAAACATGCCGGGCGCATGTGCATGCATGCCCAAGATCCCGAGAGGAGAACGGAGGAGAAGGAATTGCAGCGTGGCCATCCCCCCAGGGGGTGATTTCTGGCTTTCTGTCTCTCTGTCTGTCTGGTGAGTGTACACACCCTATAGCAAAAACCTCTCAGAAAAAAAAAAAAAGGTACTGGGTTTATATCCTGGTTCACACGCTTGTATGCCCGCAATATACAAGCCGGCTGAGAATGGCAATGGACTGTGGGTGTGATTGTGGATGCTGGACATGCATGTCTCTTTCTCATGGAAGAAAAAAAAAGAACTTTAGAAAACAAAAACAAAACTATGCTGCAATAGTCAGTAATATAGTCATAATATGAAGTGACTGGCTTTCAGCAAGAAAATATCTATTAAACTGAATTTACATAGTTCAACTAAATTTTACTAATTTTGCTAGTATTTAATTAATATATTTGTCTTGACAAAAGCAAAACTGAAGAAAGTAATCCCATTTACCATAGCCATGAAAAGTATAAGATACCTAGGAACTGATCTAACCAGGGAAGTCAAAGGAAAACTATGAAATTATAAAAATCTTAAAAATGAAATTGAAAATGACACAAAAAAGTGAAGGACATCCCATGTTCCTGGATTGGGAGAATTAATATAATCAAAATGGCAATTCTACCCAAATTAATCTACATATTTAATAAAATCCCTATCAAATTATAAGAGACACTGGGAACCAGCAGTTAGCGTAATGGCTATGGCGCTGGACT
>NW_006207942.1:357319-367292 GCF_000334495.1 Tupaia belangeri chinensis
ACAGGTAAAACTCCCCCAAAAAAAAAAAATGATAAGAGACACTCATCACAGATCTAGAAGAGGCAATCATAGAATTTGTCTAGTATCATAAAAGACCCCACATTGCCAAAGCAATCCTACAGAAGAGTACAGTGGGTAGCATCTTGCTCCCTGGCCCTAAAATATATAACAAAGCTGTGATAATCAAAACAGCATGGTGTTGACACAAAAACAGATAATATGGACCAATGGAACAGAATGGAGACATCAGAAATAAACCCCAAAACATACAGCCAAATGATCTTTGACAAAGGATACCAGTCAATGCAGTGGGAAAAGGAAACCTTCTTTAGCAAATGGTGCTGGAAAAACTGAGTATCCACTTGCAGAAAGGTGAATCTGAACCCATATCTCTCGCCATTAATAAAAATCAACTCAAAGTGGATCAAAGATCTAAACCTAAGACCTCAAACTATAAAACTACTGGTGGAAAACACTGGGGAAACTCTTGGAGACATTGGAGTAGGCACAGACTTTTTAATTAAGACCCTCCAAAGCATAGGGAATAATCCTCAAAATAGACAAGGGGGATTACATCAGATTAAGAAGTTTCTACATAGCAAAAGACATAGTAATTATTGTGAATCAACAGCCCTTGGAATGGGAGAATATTTTTGTCAACTACGCCTCAGATAAGGGATTGATAACCAGAATACACAGGGAATTCAAGAGGCTTATCCACGAAAAAATTATTAACACAATTAAAAGATGGGAAAACGAGCTGAATAAAAAATTCTTTAATGGGAGAACTAGTGATTTCAGGGAAAAAAGAGAAATGAAGATTTTCTCCTGATAATTCAACCTCCAGCCCCCAAACTCGAGTGGTAGGGAGCCCCTCTAGCCTTCTCTCTGTCTCTCTGCCTCTCTTTGTATTCTCATTTGTTTGTAATTATTCCTTTTAAAAATTTTTATGGTAAAGTATTCTCTTGGCCTTCACTTCCTCCATTATATTGCTAATAATCCCCTTTTCCCCTCTCTTCCAGGAGAGGCAAGGGGCAGGCCTTCAGAAGAAGACTCCACCACTGCTCCTGAGAACCAATCATTTCATGCAGTGTGCAAGCACGCCACACAGTTTTTTAGTTTTTGTTTTTTGAAAAAAAAAAAAAAACAAAACTATTTTTTTCCTTTTTTTTCTTCTCTTTTTCTTTTTTCTCTCTGTTTCCTTCTCCTTTTTCTTTTATCTCATCACTTTGCTCCTTGATCTCCATTCACTGTGTTTTCAGTCGGATCTAGGGAAACCATAGCCAAACATCCAAATACTATTAGGGTTAACATATTCCTCAATATCCACTGAATCTGCTGCACAAAGGGATAAAAAGGGTACAGCAAAGAGATTCTAGATCACCTCCTTCTGCATGCTCCTGAACGCTCAGATTGAACTTCAAGAATTTAGAAAAAACACTACACCCATCAGATGACAAGAAATCACCACAGGGCCACAAGAAATATGGGAAAGCAAGAAAATACCTCTCCTCCAAGGGGAAAGAATAACTCCTCTTCATCCACAGACAGTTCAATGGAAATCATAGAAATGTCTGATAAAGAATTTAAAATATTCATAATGACAAAGCTTACAAAGATGGAAGAGAAGAGAGACAATGAACTGAAGAAGAGGCAGGAGAAAGGAGCTGACAGGTTCCAGGAGGTGAGGAAATTCTTGCAAGATATAAAAGAGGAAATACACACTATAAAAAAAATCAAATGAACCTGTTAGAGATGAAGGCTATAATACAATAAGTCAAAACCTCCCTTGAAAGTATTAAAAGTAGACTAGATCATATAAAAAAAAATCTCAGGTGTAGAAGATAAAATCACTGGCTTAGAAAAATCCGCCACAAAGACTGGCCAAAAAATTGAGAATAATATATAAGAAATACTAGATACCATCAAACATCCAAACATCTCTATAACTAGTATTCCAGAAGGCAAAGAGACTGATAAGAGCATTGATAATCTATTCCATGAAATCATGCAAGAAAATTTTCTAAACCTAGAAAGGAACTCAAAGATCCAGTCCCAAGAAATACAAAGGACCTCAAATAGAATCAACCTAAGATCTCTCCAAGACACATTATAGCCAGATTAACCAAAAACACAGACAAAGACAAGATACTAAGATTGGCAGGAGAAAAACAGCGATTTACCTACAAAGGATATCCCATCAGGCTAACAGCAGACCTCTCATCAGAAACAATGTGAGCAAGGAAAGAATGGGAAAATATATTTGAAGCGTGTGGGGAGCCAAGAAGGAGACATGAGAAATATCCAGGACAAGACCGCCAGATTATGACCAGGGTCACTGTCTGGACATGGCCTTGGGCGGCTAGATTGTTATGGGTAGAATGTCCTGAAACTTATTATGGAAAAAATGTTTCAAATAATTATTGCAACAGTGTCCCATGCCAAGAAAGCCAGATGGTTGTACATAAATACTAGCAATAAAGTACACTCTAGGCTGACCAGTACTGACTGGCAGTCCTCCCATTTCTATCCTGTTCTTATCTTTTTTAATCCTCACCCCCCAACTCAGCAGCTGTTCGCTGTCGGCAGGTTCGACAGAGTGGCGCCCGAACAGGGACCTGAGTACTAGGGATGCTGGTGAAGGACACCGCAAAGAGTTAACAGAGAACACGTTCATCTTAAACCGAAAGTGTTGCGGTTAGTACATTACGGGAGTAATTATGAGTCAAGACAATAGCTGCCAGCTTTTTGTACATATGCTTAAAGAAATGCTAAGTGAACGAGGCTTGCAGGTAGGGCAGCAGCAGCTTTCAAAATTTTTAGAATTTATTGAAGGGGTCTGTCCCTGGTTTTCAGAAGAAGGTACAGTTCACATAGATATCTGGAAAAAGGTGGGGCAAAGGTTCTGAAATTATTATGATGCCCATGGTCTGGAAAAGGTGCCCATGGATGCTTTCAGTTTATGGACTTAGAGGTGTTCTGGATTTCCATCACGAGTGGGAGAGGATTCTTCCTTCTGAGGATAAAAACTCTCCCCTGGCTGTTGGAATTTCTCCCTCTGCTTCTCCCTTGCAGGAGAAGTTGATAGGAGATTCCCCCCCCCCTCCCTGAATTGGAAGATGAGGAATTAACCCCTGAGAAGTTAGAAACAGACACCCTGTAATAGCTCTCAGTCAGGAAAAGACAGACATCCTGTAATAGCTCTCAGTCAGGAAAAGACATCCGTCCCTATTTCTCTGGAGCTATCACAACTGCAGATTGAGATGCGGCAGATTTTAGACAAAATACAACAGCTTCATTTAAAAACTTATAAAGACCAGGCTACAGGACAAGCAAAATCCATCTCTCCACTCCAACTTGCCTGGTCCTCTTTCAGAGGGCAATGCCCTAGCTGATGTTGGTACCCGTTTCATAACGCTTACACACTCACAACAAGCTGAACATTCTCATGCCTTACATCACCGAAATAATGCCAGTTTACACAAACAATTTGGCATCTCTCGAGAAGCTGCTAGACAAATTGTAAAAAAAAAATTAAATTAAATTAAAAAAAAAAGTGCTCCGTTTGCCTGAAGTTCCTCCCTGTTCCTCATTATGGTCTAAACCCTCAAAGCCTTCTTCCGAATCATTTGTGACAAATGGATGTTACTCATTATTCTGAATTTGGTAAACTAAAATATACTCATGTGTCAATAGATACTTTCTCTGGATTTATTTTTGCTTCAGCTCGTACTGGAGTAGCTAAGAAAAATGTTCTTGCTCATTGTTTGGAAGCCTTCTCTGTCATGGGACTACCTCATTGCATTAAAAGTGATAATGGCAGTGGATATACTAGTAATGGCTTTTCCCACTCTTTGCCCACTTCAGTGCACAATTTCATATTTGCCACAAAACTGGCATTCCTTACAATCCCCAAGGTCAAGGTATCGTAGAACGAGCTCATAGTACTTTAAAAACTACATTACAGGGAACCAGCAGTTAGCGTAATGGCTATGTCGCTGGACTCCCACATAGTCGACCGCAGTTCGTGTCCCGGACCCGGTGGCTTAAAACTCACGCCGGGCGCGTGTGCGTGTATGCCCAAGATCCCGAGAGGAGAATGGAGGAGAAGGGATTGCGGCGTGACCATCCCCTCTGGGGGGTGATTTCTCGCTTTCTGTCTCTATGTCTCTCTCTGTCTGTCTGGCGAGCGCACGCACCCTATAGAGAAAACCTCTCCAAAAAAAAAATTTTATAAAACAAAACAAAACAAAAACTACATTACATAAAATTAAAAAGGGGGAGTTGTATCCCCTGACACCACATAATTATTTAAAACATGCCCTATTTGTACTTAATTTTTAAAATGTGGACAAACAAAGCTCTACTACAGCTGAACAATTCTGGCATTCCAAAACTCAATCTCATTATACCACAGTCATTTGGAAAGATTCCTTAACGAGATCATGGAATGGGCCCGACCCTGTGTTGATATGGGGTCGAGGACATGTTTGTGTTTTTTCGCAGGACAATGATGGAACTCGCTGGCTTCTAGAATACTTGGTGTGGTTTACGGATACCCCGAAAGACCAGGAGGATGTTGTGCCTATGGGTCTGCCTGAAGGTGGTGACATTCGTTGAGCAGAAATCCACTGGGCGTATGTACCTAATCCACTGCGTGATATGGGAACACCATCACATTCCCATATCAGTTAATCACATGCAATTTTTGGGACATCCATACACGGGTCAGACTGATATCCAACGTTGGTCAGGGTTTAATTATACAGGACAGTGTGAAGGAATGCCAACTTGTTTCTCCATAAGTAAATTACCGGGGTGTGTTCTTGTGGAACAGAGGATTATTTCAGGAGGGAATCAGATGGTTCACATGATGGCTTCTTGACCAGAAAACAACTCTGTTAATGCCACAAAAGCCCAGTATCTTCCCTCTTGTGCCAAAGAAGATCACCTGAACAATCGGACCTTATTATAGAAAGAATGCTGTAATGAAACACCCTTAAAATATCCAATTCAAAAGTGGTCAGACATGTACATCTTAGACTGGGCAGGGCCCTCGAGTATGTACTCCCGCAATGGCTTAGTGGCGGGTGTGTGGGTCTCAAGCCTTTGAATACATCAAAGATATTTATGGAAAATCGCAGCAGCCATGGAAGATTTTATGCCCACCATCCAACAGGGCTATACTCAGATAAGGGGGTTTGGGTCATCACAAAGAATAGCAGCTGCTTGTGTCCATCCACCTTACCTTTTCCTCCAAAGAGCTGTACCCTTAGGGAAGGAGACACTAAAAAATTTACTGTCAGTTGTTCTAATTGTACACCTTCTAATTGTATTAGTAATGGGACCTCTTCTGTTTTTAGAGGAGAGCAACCTTCATTTATTATGCTTCCTGTAAATGTATCTGAAGAATGGTAAGAAGAAAAGGGATTGCAAGTTTTGTGAGAATTAGAATGTACCCTAGCATGTTGCAAGCAGGGCGTAGGACTTGTAATAACAGGAATTATTGCATTTATATACATTTTGGTGACTGCAGTCACCTCTGCCATAGCTTTAACATAGACAGTACAAACAACTGGTTTTGTGGATAATGTAAGAAAAAATATTTCCATAGCTTTACACACTCAAGAAACTACTGATGAAAAAACCCAACACAAATTGGATGCCCTTTATGATACTGTTGTGCATCTGGGAAACGGCATCAATGAGTTGCATGTGCGCTCTTCTGTCCAATGTCACGCATTATATCAATGGATGTGCCACCCCTAAAATCTATAATGAAAGCCAACATGATTGGGAAATGATCAAAAAACATTTACAAGGTGTCTGACATGGGGCCAATGAAACAATATCAAAAAACATTTGCAAGGTGTCTGACATGGGGCCAATGAAACAATGGATATTCTTACACTCCATCAAGAGATCTTACACAGAGAAGGCACGTTCCTCTCCCTTTAATGCAGCACAGGAGGCAAATAAATTGCTACAATATGGTTTCCTACCACATTGGACCTCTTGGCAGCAGTTAATGCCTGCCGTTATGGCAGCAGGTATTTGTCTTGTGTTGCTTTGTTGTGCCCCCCTGCCTTGTACGAATACTCGGGCCATTCCTTTCTTGGAGTTCGCTCCAAAATTCATCGGTTAAAACTTCAAGCCAAGGCATTAGATGCAGAGGCTGGTAGTCAATGACGGGGAAGATCCTTGGGATGTTTCTCAACCTAAGATAGGGGGTGCATACAAATATGCATTACCTGATGATGGGTAAGAGAAAATGTCACCAAGGACAACCTGAGACAGGCACAGCCTACTGCCCACCAGAAGTGGCGGATTATTTAATAAACAAGAAAGGGGGAGATGTGGGAAGCCAAGAAGGAGACATGAGAATGTGCAGGACAAGACCACCAGATGATGACCAGGTTCACTGTCTGGACATGGCCTTGAGTGGCTAGATTGTTATGAGTAGAATGTCCTGAAACTTGTTATAGGAAAAAATGTTTCAAATAATTATTGCAACAGAGTCCCATGCCAAGAAAGCCTGATGGTTATACATAAATACTAGCAATAAAGTACACTTGAGGCTGACCAGTATTGACTGGCAGTCCTCCGTTTCTATCCTATTACTTGTCTTCTTTAATCCTTACCCCTCAACTCAGGAGCTGTTCACCACTAGCAGGTCTGACAGAAGTGTTAAAGGAAAAGCAATTTCAAAAAAGTATACTGTATCTGGCAAGATTATCCTTCATATGGGAAGAAAAGACAAGAACGTTCTCAGACAAACAAAACTTGAAAGAATTTACCAGCACCTGACCAGCGCTCCAAGAAGTTATGAAGGGAGTGCTATACCAGGAAAACTAAATACAGACACACAGAAACAAGAGAACAAAAAACGACCAAGAAAATGGTCAACTTAATGGTAGGGGCAAGTCTGGAAATATCAATAATAATGTTGAATGCTAACCTCCAAGATGTAAATGGAATAATCAGACCACATTAACACTGCAAATTCAACAGAAGAGAAATTAATTACATGAGAATTAACTGGGGAAATAGAATTTTTACTTTTGACTAATACATTACTGATTTTCTTCTAATGCTTTAACTTCCAGATTTAAGGATTTTTAGTTTCTTCTGAGCAGCTGATGAAAAGTTCAGCAATTTGTTAATTTTTTTCCATTGAAAAAAGTTAGATTATTTAAGAAATTATGTGATCAATAAAATGTGGGGTAAAAAGGAATGGAAAACAAGTGTAGACACCAGAGGTAGCATGGGAGGAGGGTGGAAAATGGCAGAGGGTCAGAAATAGGGGTAAAACACACACACATATACACACACACACACACACACACACACACATATACATATGAAACTAGAAATGGAAAAGTATTGACAATAACATGCATGATTAAGCCACTATGCAGTATATTCTGGATGGGAAATCACATTTTGTATGCTGTGACGATGCTCAGGGAATGAATGTAAATTAATTAAGAAAACATGCTTTAGGAAAAAAAAAGCTCATGGAAATAAGTGTAATGGGAAAAGTACATATGAATTTCAAAAAGTTTGTGTACCAAAATAAATTCATTTTAATTGTAAAAAAATAAACAAAACAAAAATTCTCTAAGGAAGACATATGAACAGCCAAAAAGCATATGAAAAAATGCTCAACATCCTTCATCATAAGGGAGTTGCCAATCAAAACCACAATGAGATACCACTAACCCCAGTCAGAATGGCAAAGATTAAAAAAAAAAAATGATAAGTGCTGGTGGGGTTGTGGTGAAAGGGGAATCCTCATACGTTGGTGGGAATGTAAATTGGTCCAACCACTGTGGAAAACAATATGGAAGTCCCTCAAAGACCTACAAATAGAGCTACCATATGATCCAGCAATTCGACTCCTGGATATCTACCCAAAGGACAGAAGAATGCTCAGTCAGAAAAGTGCTTGCACATCAATGTTTATTGCAGCATTATTCACGATTGCTAAGACATAGAACCAACCCAATGTCCATGAACAGATGAATGGATTGGAAAAGTATGGCACTTAGATTCTATGGTACTATTCAGTCATAAAAAACAAGACTCTGGCATTTGATAGAAAGTGGATGAATACTGACGATTTACTGCTGAGTAAAGCAAGCCAAGCTATTAAAGAGAGACACTGTATGTCTCCACTTAACATGTACTGACTATCTGAACTCTATGGTGGAAACTGAAATATTAGAGAATAGAGAAGCATTGAAAATATAGAAATTAAGGCCCATTCTGAGATGGCTACTGAACTTCAGGTGTGAAATATTGCTTTCAAGGACTGAAAATGAAGACTTTCTGCTGAGACTTCTCCCTCCAGATTAATTTCTAGATTGGTAGGGCAACCCTGTCTCTGTCTCTCCATCTCTCTGTCTCCCTATGTCTCTTAATTTTGTTTTAAGGTAAAGTATTCTCTGGGCTCTCAAGGCCCTCCTTTAACTTGCTAATTCGTGCCTTTCCCCCTCTCATCTAGAAAAGGCACAAACCAAGGCCCACTGAGATGGCTACTGAACTTCAATTGTGAAATACGTGAGGTTTTCATTTTTTTGCCTTTTAAAATTAAAATATAAAATTAGTTTGTCTTTTTTTCTTTTTTATAGTTTTTTTTTTCTTTTCTCTTCTCTTTTTCTTTTAACTTCATCTCTTGGTGGCTCCGCCTCCATACACTGAGTGTCTAGGCATGTCTAAGGGAACAATATCCAAACATCTGATTACTACCAGGGTCAGAATATTCCTCAATTCTCACTGAATCTGATGCACAAAGAGTGAAAAATGGAACAGAAGAGAGATTGCAGATCACTTCCTGCAGCACACTTCTGCATGTGCAGATTGAACTTCAAGAATTAGGAAGAAACGCACAACCCATCTGATGACCAGAAATCACTGCAGGGGCACAGGAAACATGAGAAAACAAGAAAATACCTCTCCTCCAAGGGAAAAGAATAACTCCTCTTCATCCACAGACAGTACAATGAAACTCAGGGAAATGTCATATAAAGAATCTAGAATATTCATAGTGACAAAGCTAATAGAGATGCAAGAGAAAAGAGACAATGAACTCCAGAAGACACAGGAGAAAAGAGCTGATGATTTCCAGGAGATGAGGAAGTTCTTACACAATCTGAAAGAGGAAATACATATAATAAAAAAGAATCAGAGTTGTTAGAGATGAAGGCTGTAATACAGGAAATCAAAACCTCTCTTGAAAGTATTAAAAGTAGACTAGATCATACAGAAAATTGAATCTCAGATGTAGAAGATAGAATCACTAGCCTAGAAAAATCCACCATGACGACTGAGAAAATAGCCAAAAAAAAAAGAGAATAGTATACAAGAAATACTAGATACCATTAAACATCTAAACATCCAGATAATTGGTATTCCAGAATATGAAGACTAATAAGGGCACTGATAATCTATTCCATGAAATCCTGGAAGAAAACTTTCTAAACCTAGAGAGGCATTCAAAGATTCAGTCCCAAGAAATACCAAGGACCTCAGTAGAATCAACCCAAGGAGATCTTCTTCAATACACATTATAGCCAGACTGACCAAAACCACAGATAAAGAGATTGGCAAGAGAGAAACATCAAATTACCTACAAAGGATATCCTGTCAGGCTCACAGTGGACCTTTCATCGGAAACAATGCGAGCGAGGAAAGAATGGGAAAATATATTCAAAGTGTTAAGGGAAAATCAATCTCAACCAAGAATACTGTACCTGGCAAGATTATCCTTCATATGGGAAGAAAAAAAAAAGGACATTCTCAGATAAACAAAACCTGAAAGAATTTACCAACACCAGACCAACTCTCCAAGAAGTTATGAAGGGAGTGCTATACCAGGAAAACTAAATATAGACACATAGAAACAAGAATTAAAAAACCCCAAAAATGGCCAACTTAATGGTAGGGACAACTCTGGAGGTGAATGTTATGT